>NC_060886.1:17870607-17965607 GCF_014805685.1 Silurus meridionalis
TGGCCTCATTTGCCCTTTCTCTTTCTGAATCTCCTGTCTGTAGTGTGCTTTCTCTCTTTTTCATGAGCTGTGTTCTATTAGGTATAAGTAAATTGGTATTCTGCTGAATAATTTGCTGAATAATTTGCTGAATAATTTGCTGAATGATATTTTCATAATACAATGTAACTGTTTACTGTAGCAGTAATTTACTATAAGTACTATACATTTCTGTTACCATTGCATTTGTTTTATTGGCTGCCATGGTAAAGGCTTTGTGTTGTCAATTAGAAGGCTATGTGTTTAAAGCACTGCCACACTCTTATGGTCCTTAATTTGAACCCTTAACTATCAGCAGCTCTTTATCCAGTATTAACAGTAAGCTGTCTTAAAATGCATCAACCAAAATGAGCAAATGTAATATATTTTTTCATGCTACGAAGACTTTTGCAATTTTGTAATTCTTTACTCTGACTAGATTCAGAGTTGTTTATTGTCGATGTTTTATAATACTGTACTGAGCAACCCTTTTCACAGTCATTTAAAAAGTGTTTTACAGGTGAACAATATTATGTGTTGTATTAGAAGGTGCAGTTTTACTGTGATTTTGTAAGTATTAGAAGAAACCTGAGTGATTTTTTTTCAGTGGATGGTTAAAATTATGATTGTATAACATCAGATGGTTGTTGGAAATAATTTGTTCACCTCTCTGTCTCTGCTCTGTCTGTGATATGTGGCGCCAAACATTTTGCAGTTTGCATATATGCTTATGGGGATTGTGTAGGTTTCTGTCTGTTTCAGGCCTGTAATTCATTAGAAAATCTAAATTGCATGCTTTCAGACCATCCACCTGTCCTTGTGCCCTCAAGAATGGCTTCCCTTTCCCCTTTTGTCATTGCTAAATAAGGAAATAGAAATAGCATCATTTTTAGAATTATTGGCATCCATCAAAACCTTGTATATAAAATAAAAAGACTTATATAAAATATATATCTGGACTCTGATAAGAATTTAAACATTAAACATTATCTGGTACCGTGCCAGGGACTGTGCCAGTGATAATATTTTTTTGGAGCCGAGTTAAATTGATCTTACCTTGAGTTTTGTGTTCAATAGCTGAAAGAGTGGCAGACTGAGAATCTCTTAAAAGGAACCCTGGCATGTCTCCAATGCCAGCCAGTGGTAAACCTCATTATTTCTGTGGTCAGCAGGTGCAGATGGGTGATTAGATGCCCATAATTAAATGCATTAACACCAACAGATGTAATGCATAAGGGGTCCTGCTGTGATTTGGGCTTTTTGAGTAATTACCCAATGTCCACAGTAAGGCAATGATAGGCATAATTATTGCATTTTGTGAATAGATAATAAGTAGTGTATGGTTTAGTATGGCATAGTCTATGAATATAGATTTTATTTTATCTAAAAAATATTTCTGGAAGTAATGTAATTTCCAGTAGTCCATGTAATAAAGAAAAAGACATGGAATTGTTACTTTTCAAATAAAGCATGTGGCATTGAATATTTTCTAATGAATGTAAATGCACATGAAACCTTTTAATTGTTAACAAACTCAAGCACAAAAGAATGAATCTTATTTGGTAAAAAAAAACAAAAAAACAACAGTTGCCTATAGATTTATGTGCATGTGATATAGTGCATAAAAGAGCAGTAAGTAACACGTTATCATTGACTTAAAATACAGGAACTTCAGGATGTTGGCTTTGGGCCATGTTGCTTCAGTCGCATTAATCTGTTTGGGGGGAACGTATGACTGCAGCGTCTTGATTTATTGGGGACCGATGGAGATGTGGTTAAGAGGATTTCTTCTGCCTAGCAAACCCAGACAGTCTGGGTTGTGGATTAGATAAAATGGCACCCCCACCCCAAACATACACAACACCACTATCTCCTTTTGTCTGTCAGTGCTATACAATGGATCCAAATTTTTTTTTTATCTTTTTGCCCCACATAAAAAATAAAACAAAACAAAAATGTTGATGGTGATCAGCTAAAATTTAAATTTTCGTAGATTTCCAGTAGCGAATATAATAGACGTATATAAAATTGGCTGTGGAAATCAGAGCATAACTGAATGGTTTACGTCAGTTGTGAGGGGCTTGACCTCGTTTCTTTTGTAGATGTGTTGCTAAGGGTAACTGTCCCCGTGACAACAGAAAGGGAGCCAGGGTAGTTTTGTAGTCCTGCCTCTTCTGTCAGTGCATCTGTGCGGGTGTGTGTATGTGTGAATCAGTGTTGCTGTGCGATAAGACCCTGCCTGTTTTCTCAGCTTACACTGCACTGGGACATTTGCTTTCATTTGTTGGTTTTCTCATTAGAACATCTCATTAAGGTTTTATTTGCATAGCATTTGTTAATGGAATCATTTCTTATTCGCAAATGCAAATATTTATTTCTGGACTTCACAACTACAGTGTTCCAGTGCTAATGGGAGATTAGTATTATACTCCCAATATAATAATGTAGCACAAAGCACACAATCTGCTGCAGAGGAGTACTGCATTCATTGCATGTAGTCATGTGTAGTGCACGTGTGCAACTTAATTGGTTAGAAAATACTTTTTAAATACATTTAAAAACAGTCTTGAGTCTTAAAACGTGCTGTATTTTTAAGATAGTAGATAGTGTCCCTTTTTTCAATCGATGTTATTTTTAAACTATATTTTCTAAATTATTACAGTGACAAGAAAAACTCTCTTAGACAACATGAGAAAAACTTTGAGAGGAACCAGATAAATGACATTAATTTAATCCTGAGTGACACTGGATGGTTCTGCAATATTGCAAATCATTGCTCTTTTAACATAGTATACTTTAAACTCCAAAATACTATAATACTATGTGTTTATGGTGAGAATATTGTGTGTAAGAGTCTTGGGATGGGAACAGGAAAGCTTTAATGATTACAGCAACAGTGCTTATGCCTACAGTATCCAAGTGTGTTTACCCACTGAAACGTGGCTGTGCCTTGGGTATAAACTAGCATTGGGAAATGTAGGACCATCCACAGCAGTAGAGGGTGAGTCACAAATACAAAAGTTTTAGAAATAGAGCAACGGAATAATTCAGGCAGGTCCGGAGAATGTTAGGACCCACAGCAGAAGTGAGTCAGGATCAGGCACCAACATCACATTATGCAGCAGAAGTACATGTACAACTTGATTATCAGCAGCAGTTCTTCAACACTCCTAGCTTTCAATATGAAGAGACACAGTATAAAGTTCAGAATAAAGTACTCAGTGACACCGAATAGATAATAAGCATTAAGTGTGTATTGAATACACTGAATTAAATTCATGCCACTGTTCACTTTTATTTCCTTTGCAGTCCAAAGGACTGAATGTCTGAACTCCTACAGAGATGTTTTTTTGTTCAAATGACTTTTTGTGAGTTCCTCAAATTTCTAAGTTGTTACATTTTTCTGAAACAGGCTTTTCTGTTGAAGTTAATTACTTTTTAAACAAATGAAGTTGATTACTTCAATTAAACACTAGTCTGATAATGAATGAATGTACAACCTGTGTTCTCATAAATGTAGAATTATTAAACTGATAAATAGTCTGTTCAGTGAAAGTCAAGAAACCGGAAAGCCATTAAGCCGTTCTTGTCATCCAATAGTATTGACGATATATTGGTGCTTTCTTAGTGTTTGTAGAAAGAAAAAAAAAATTTCCTTTTAGTTCAGATTGATGCATCCTTTGGCTTTGTTATTTACTAATGGAACAGCTGTTTAAGGGTTTGTTGCATTTAGTGTTCAACAAAATTATTTGCCGTAGACGACACACATGGCACAAACTGAGTCAATGTTCTGCGATTTTACTGGAGAAAACCAAACACGGCATATGGCTTCTTCCTATTTTTGTTGTTGACTTTGATGGAAGAGGTCTTATGTCTGCACTCTGTGTCCTGTCTTAATTTTGTGTATTCGTCTGTCACATCTGTACAATGCAGAGAATGTAGTGATACATTAAATGACTAGAATAAAAAATGTGTGTTTATAGATTAAATATACATCAGCTATAACTTACTGTTTGGAGGAGCAGTTTAGAATGAAAGGGCTTTTACCCTGGATCACAGACAGGTTAGAGAAAAAAGGACTAAATGAGTGTTAAATAAACACACATTTTGAGGGCCTCATACAGACTGGAGGAGATTGATTTGGGAACGTTGTAACCTCGCTCAATGTTTCTATACATCTCATCTCGTTATCTCTCTCACCCTGTTTTTCTTTGTCTCAGTAGCATCTCTTTTATGTTTTATGTTTTGTGAATCTCTCTCTTTGTCTCTCTTTTACCATTTCCTTCATGTTAGAAGCATTTATCTGGTACTTTATCTATGATCACATGCTGTTTGCGCTTGTTTGTTATTTCTTTTAATATTAATAATGGCTTTTTATGTTTTAATTAGACACAATATACAGTATATAGGCTTATCTTATTTGATCAATGCACAACCTTGTAAGAGTCTTATTTTCTGTTTATGTCCATATAACAGCCCATCCTAATTATCTACAGATTAGCTCATTGCTTCTGTAGATGTAGCATGTAATCATTTCCTACCCGTGGTGAATTAAACATTTTGCACTTTATTTCCATTTAGAAACATGCTGCATTTCAAGTCCTTGAAGTAGTTGTTCATTAGCAGACTGATTCACTGTGTCTGCTCTTTAACGCATTGCTGGGAGCCAGCTACATGTCCTCACTTCTCTGAAAGGAGAAGTATTCAGTGTCTTTTGGGAGCTACTAAGTAAGGAGTTTTGGATGGCTCTATTCTAAGTGTCCTGTTGTCTCTATCATTTCTATGTATAAGTAACCCCCCTCCCATATCTCTGAGAAAGTGTTGGGTCTTTTAAGGCATTGCTTTTTTGTCTTCAAGTGAGCATGGTTCAAAGAGGGTTCATGGAAAAGAGATGGGTGAGTTGGGTTGCTGGAGTGATCAAGCAAGATAACAAGACAGATAGGGAAAGCCACAGGAATATAAAAAAAAAAATGGAAACGGTTGTTGAAAAGATAAAAGTCAAATGATAGGAGAGAGAAAAAGGAAGGCCATGAGGTAAAGAGGAAGAGAAAGATTTACTGCACTCTGTAGATCAATATTATTGGTAGACTCATCCTGCAGTGGATTCTACTTTACTGCAAGGAAATGGCTCCTAAAACAGACAGCAAGCACTCCATTTTCCTGCTGCATCTCTTCCTGAAGAACACAGAAAGGTGGTGTAGTCATCATGCATATCTCCATGTTCTTTTTTTACTATCAAGACCAGTTCTGTCAACAAAATATAAATTATTGTTAAAAGTAACCCTTACTATATCTTAAATGTCCAATCCTGAGAATGAAGACTACATCCTGAACAGCAGGAATTATAAAAGACATCTCCAGACATGATCACCGACCTCAATTCAACTCACAGTAATCAAATACCATAAAAATCTACAGTAAAGATGTACAGACACTACTGTATAAAAGATCAAGTTTGAACAAAGTTTTTTTTTTTCCTGCAATCCCCAAAATACTAGAAATAGTTATTTTAATATACAGATTAATTGTTTGTATTTGAATCTGGCTGCCTAGTTTGTGAATGTTTTTATGCATTATTTCCAAACTGATTAAATATGAGGTCTTGGGTTAACAATATCAGCAATAATGGTTTGATGTAATGCAGTGATGCACCAATCTTATTCTAAAGTCTGGCTAAACTATTATTTTACTTGTTTCTCTGTGTTTGGAAATGACATTGTGTTGTGTCCAGTTTATACCCAGTCTTAGTTCCTAATTTCCTCCCAATTTGTTCACCTGCCAATTCATAACCATCATGCTATTACATTATATTATTATACTGCAATGTTTTAGAGACTAAAGGCGTAGTACCTAATCTGTTCCACATACATGAATTCAGAAATGCACATGAATATGCGTCCCCCTCTCACTTAGAGAACACAGCCAATTTTGCTCTATTGGCTCCATTGAGTCCTTGATTGGCCATGCATTGGAAATTGAAGTTGCAATCTAATGAAGATAGAATGAACACTTTTCTGCTATACCATTCGAGAGCCAATTTTTTTAAGCATTTACATGGGCTAATTGCAAAATGTATATATTTCTTGGTGGCACAGTGAAACATCAGGTCATGTTGGTGCCTAACAGAAGTGCTAATTCTCTGGACCTTCCTAAAACATATATGTAGGTGAACAGTTTGCTAGACTGTATGGTCAAATGATACAAGAGCATGGTGAAATTGCATTGCCCAAATTGCATGTCAGAGTGGACTGCTGTCCTATCCAGCCTTTCAGCTCTCAATTGGATTCCAGTCTATCACAGGGCACCATCCATCCCCAATTGCACACTCATTCAGAAGTGTTGCCTTGAGTGTTTAGAGAAGGAAAGATGAGAATTTAGAATCTGGAGGAAACTCACACAGAATTGAGTGCATGACAAATGCCACAAAGGTTTTAACACAAGCTTGAGATTGAACCGTGTACCCTGGACCTGTGTGGTTGCACTCTTCTCTATCAAAACATAAATGTATAAATGAAGGATATGGCTATCTATTGTTTGAAAGGTCATTTGCCATGCTAATTTTTACAATCTTCTACAAGTATAATGATTTTAAACCTCTGCTTCTAAATCCAAATAAAACCATTAATGTATTTATGCAGTAAACATTTTTTAACAGATGCACTTGCTTGTGGGACTGTGTTGATGGCTGTGTTTGAATGCTTCTGTGAGATGGTAGTTTGGTGTGCCAGCAGTCTGCAGCACAGCTGAGCTCCAAATCTTCACTGAGCCACCAATCACATGTTCCACTTACTCATACTCCATGCCCTGCCAACAAACATAAAAGACACCACAGTCAGCGTGTGTATGTTTGTGTATGTGTGTAGTTCTGTATTGCACAGTCTATCACACTTGCCATTGCTGCTAGCAGTTTCTTTGATGTTTCTTATGAATGAGGTGTTCTTTGCCGTAGGGTCTCATACTGTATTTTATTACTCTCACATTCTGTTTAAAAAAGTGATCTTGAATTTTTCTTTCTAAATTTCAAATGTCATCAAATATAGTCTGTAAAATCATTTAAATCCGACTTTTTTTGGGACTACTCCTGCTGTGTGACTGTGCTAGAATGCAATAATCTGGTAATGAGATCAAAGATGAAAGCGGGTTGAGTAATCACTTATCCTTTTTTCTTTTCACTTGTTTGCAGGATCTTACAGGAGCGAAGGGATAAAGGCCAATGATGTGTTACATGTGCTGAAAGATAAAGTGGCCTTTGTGTCAGGTGAGTGGATTCTGTAAGCAGCTACTGTAAATGCAGAGCTGCTTTATGCTCATTATAAATTAGAGGAGATTTACTGTAGATAAACTCTCAAACAGGAAAGTAACAAAAATTATATAAAAATATTTGCTGCATTTCTTTATCCATTTATTCATTTTATTTTTTATATATACAATATTGTACCAAAATTGCTGTAAATATTCTGTACCAAAATGATGTGAAAATATTATATATAATTTTAAAACTTGTCAAGCAACGGCTATGAAAAATTCGACCTTAAAAAGTTCTGGTGTGTAGTTGGTTCCTTTCGGGTTCCTGGTAAGTTATGATGTAATGGCCAGTGATTCATGGACTGAAAGTCATGACATAGAATCTGCCAAATATATGAATAATAGACCAGTGCAAGTGCCAGTGCTGCAAATACATCTGACATTACACTTTCATGTCAGTGTGTAGAACTATGAAAAAAAATGAAGACACACACGCACACTGTTGCTTTAAGATTATATTTTCTGTCTGATTCAAACCATGTTCACCCTGGAGATCGGACTGTCATAGCTGCATAACACAGATACAGAATATCTTAGCAATATAGAGTATGATATAGTCATATCATGTTAACAACATAATAAGGATAACATATAATGTGTGCTCCTTTTGGTCTTGTTCTGCTTCATTTTGTTAATAAGGAGAGTGATTCAGGCTAGACAGAGCTTTAGGAGGATCAGGAGGAGCAGAATAGGGATAAGTAGGCAGTGGAGAGACTCTCATAGCGAGCTAATTACTATGTTCCACTCACTTTACTAAAATTATTTGTAAAGACATTGAGGTCAGGAAAACAGAGTGTGAATGTGTGTGTGTTTTGGGTCGTGGAAGGAATAGCTTTCATTTGACTTACACAAGGACGAGTGCAGCCTGAATATATCGGAGTGTTCTCAGCTGTGATGTCCCCCTGCCTCATCCGCATGAAGAGCAGAGTAGGCCTGGAACAGTGCCAGAATGAGGCAGTGTAAAGTGATGAAGCAGTTGACCTGCCAGGGAAGTGTGTGTGTGTGTGTGTGTGTGTGTGTGTGTGTGTGTGTGTGTATTCTGTAAATCAGACACATACGGCACAGTTGGCAGTTGAGGTACTCCCTTAAAGTGTCAGTACATATATGTCAGCACAATCACTCCCAGAAGATGAGTTTCCTCCCCCTTTACTCTGTGTGTGTTTGTGTGTGTGTGTGTGTGTGTGTGTGTGTGTGTGTGTGTGTGTGTGTGTGTGTGTGTGTGTGTGTGTGTGTGTGTGTGTGTGTGCAGTGTTTGGCAAAGTTACAACAAAATGTATAAATACCAAACACCTTAACTTTTAGTGCATCAAAATAAAATACAAAATACAGCAGCCACACCATGTATACTGTATTTCTGTATTTAAAAAAACCCTGCCATTATGGTTGCACAAGCCAGTGCACTCTTTGTGCCGGTCCCAACATTGGATAAATGGGGAGGGTTGTGTTAGGAAGGGCATCTAACATAAACATATGCCAAATCAAAATGGCAGATCACAAACCTAAATTTCAAACCGGATCGGTCAAGGCTCGGGTTACCAACGACCGCCACAGGTATTGTTAGTCAGCAAGGTCCCGGAGAAGCAAGAGATGGCAGGGAAAGGAGAAGTGGAGGAGAGTGGAGGTTAGAGTTGGTACTTTAAATGTTGGTACTATGACTGGTAAAGGGAGAGAGGTAGCTGATATGATGGAGAGGAGAAAGGTAGATATGTTGTGTGTTTAGGAGACCAAGTGGAAAGGAAATAATGCCTGGAACATTGGAGGTTTAAACTGTTCTTTTATGGTGTGGGTGGAAAGAGAAATGGTGTAGGGGTGATCCTTGAGTAAGACTACAGTAAGAGTGTAGTGGAGTGATGAAGGTGAAGCTGGAAGTTGAATGGGTGATGATAAATGTCATCAGTGCCTATGCTCCACAAGTGGTTTGTGAGATGGAAGAGAAGGAAAAATTCTGGAGTGAGTTAGATGAAGTGGTAGAAGGTGTACCTATGAATGAAGAATTGGTGATTGGGGCAGACTTCAATGGCCATGTTGGTGAAGGGCACAGAGGTGATGAGGAGGTGATGGGTAGGTATGGCCTAAAGGAGAGGAATGTGAAAGGACAGATGGTGGTAGATTTTGCTAAAAGGATGGAAATAGCAGTGGTAAATACATATTTTACGCATAGGGTGACGCATAACAGCAGAAAAGGTGCACACAGGTGGACTCTTTTTTGTGCATAAGATGCAAACTGAAGGATATTGGAGACTGTAAGGTGTTGGCAGGGGACAGTGTAGCTAGACAGCATCGGATGGTGTTCTGTAGGATGGCTTCGGAGGTAAAGAAGAAGAGGAGGAGAGTGAAGACTGAAAGAATAATAAGATGGTGGAAACTGAAGGAGGAAGACTGTAGTGTGAGGTTCAAAAAAAGGTCAGACAGGGGTTCGGTGGTGGTGAAGAGGTGCTGGATGATTGGGCAACTACTGCAGAAGTGAAAAGGGAGACAGCTAGAAAGGTAATTGGTGTGACATCTGGAAATAGAAAGGAATACAAAGAGACATGGTGGTGGAATAAGAAAGTGCAGGAAAGCATAAGGAGAAAGAAGTTGGCAAAACAGAATTGGGATCAGCAGAGAGATGACAAAAGTAGGCAGGAGTACAAGGAGATGCGGAAGCAGGTAAAGAGGGATGTGGCAAAAGTTAAGGAAACGGCATATGAGGAGCTGTATTAGAAGCGATTGGCCAGGCAAAGGGACCGAGCTGGGAAGGTGCTGCAAGTTAGAGCAATAAAGGATGCAAATGGAAGTGGGTTGACTAGTGAGGAAAGTGTGTTGAGGAAGATGGAGGGAATATTTTGAGCAGTTGATGAATAAGGAAAATGTGAGAGAGAGAGAGAGAGAGAGAGAGAGAGAGAGAGAGAGAGAAATAGTTGGATGATGTGGAGATGGTGAAGCAGAAAGTGGATAGGATTAGTAAGGAGGAAGTGAGAGCAGCTTTTAAAAGGATGAAGAGTGGAAAGTCGGTTGGACCAGATGACATACCAGTAAAAGCGTGGAGATGTTTAGGAGAGATGGCAGTGGAGCTTTTAACAAGACTGTTTAACAAGATTTTGGTTGGAGATGCGCAGACCTACAGTCACTACAGGGAAGTAAATGTGATCAGAAACACCATGAAGTTATGGGAAAGAGTAGTGGAAGCCAGGCTGAGGGAAGAGGTGACCATGTCTGAGCAAAAGTATGGTTTCATGCCAAGGAAGAGCACTACAGATTGAATATTTGCTTTGAGGATGTTGATGGAGAAGTATAGAGAAGGTCAGACGGAGTTATATTGT
Organism: Silurus meridionalis; assembly: GCF_014805685.1. NCBI lineage: Eukaryota > Metazoa > Chordata > Actinopteri > Siluriformes > Siluridae > Silurus > Silurus meridionalis. The sequence goes on from NC_060886.1 coordinate 17,881,233, forward strand.
GTATTTGTGGATTTTGAGAAAGCGTACGACAGGGTGCAGAGAGAGGAATTGTGGTATTGTATGAGGAAGTCAGGTGGGACAGAGAAGTGTGTGAGGGTGGTGCAGGAGATGCATGAGGACAATGTAACAGCAGTGAAATGTGCAATAGGAAAGACAGACTGGTTCAAGGTGGAGGTTGGACTGCATCAAGGGTCGGCTCTGAGTCCTTTCCTGTTGGCAGTGGTGATGGACAGGTTGACAGACGAGGTCAAACAGGCAGCTTCATAGACTATGATGTTTGAGGATGATATGATTTGTGATAAGAGTACAGAGCAGGTTGAGAAGAGTCTGGAGAGGTATGTACTGGAGAAAAAGGGAATAAAAGTCAGTAGGAGTAAGACAGTACATGTGTGTGAATGAGAGGGAGGGCAGTGGAGTGGTGCGGTTGCAGGGAGAAGAGGTGGTTTAGGTACCTCGGGTCAACAGTGCAAAGTAATGGAGAGTGTGTCAGAGAAATGAAGAAAAAGTGCAGGCAGGGTGGAGTGGGTGGTGAAGAGTAGCAGGAGTGATTTGTGATGAAGAATATCTGCAAGAGTGAAAGGAAAAGTTTATAGGACTGTGGTGAGACCTGTGATGTTGTATGGTTTAGAGACAGTGGCATTGAGTAAAAGACAGGAGGTGGAGCTGGAGGTAGCAGAGCTGAAGATGTTGAGGTGTTTGTTGGGAGTGTCGAGAATGGACAGGATTAGAAACGAGTTTATTAGAGAGCCCGCGCATATAGGACATTATTAAGACAAGGTGAGGGAGGCACGATTGAGATGGTTTGGACATGTGCAGAGGAGGGACATGGGGTATATCTGTAGTTGAATGCTGAGGATGGAGCCACCAGGAAGGAGGAAAAGAGGAAGGCCAAGGAGGAGGTTTATAAATGTTGTGAGGAAAGACATGCAGGTAGTTAATTTGAGGGAAATGTAGAGGCAAATTTGGAGAACAGGGTAGTATGAAGACGGATGATCCGCTGTGGGGACCCCTAACAGGAGCAGTCGAAAAAAGAAAAAGATTTCTGTATTTTAAAAAATACTAAAAAATACTTTTACAAGGGAGCATGAGATTTCTTCATAAACCTTCTATCAATTGGCCTATGTGATCTATCTATTCACCATTGCACTGATTTAGTTGATTAAGTAAAAAATGTTTGATAGCAACAGCTTTTCTCTGGCCGAGTCATGCAATAAATCTGACACATGCAATCAGTTAACAGATCAAATATTCACATACATATCCCTGTGATCTCCCAAATAAAGGTTAGCTTTAAAGTAACCAACAGTTTAATGTTTAACCGTGTGCGAATGACTCATAATTTACTTACTTGGTGTTTAGTAATGAAGGACTACTCATTGAGTCATTGGTATTCATATTGACATTGAAGTCATTCATAAGAAGACAACGATGGCACCTGTATTCATAGCAATTACTTTCTAACTAATTATTCAATCAATTGCTAATCATAAATATAATAATATATTATGTGTCTGGCAGTAATCCATGCAATGGTATGTAAAACCATGATCCTAATAAACAGCTACTTCAATTAGGGTACAGTATTTGACATTTTTATGATGTCATCATGTAGACTTCTTACAAACTATTTTGCAGTGTTTTAAAACTACAAAAATACAAAACATGACAGTATCTTTAAGCAATTTTCAGCAACCCTATTTAATACAAATGACAATCAGAAAACCTATTTTATATTTGAAATACATCTATCATAAATACTGCCCATCCCTGTGTGTTCCTTCTGTTCTTAATCAGTGCATTCCTTCATCTGCTTTTTAATGGATTTTTTTCTCTCTTTCCAACATAATTGAACACCAAAATTGGTTAAAATTTGAGTCTGCAAAGCTCACACCCTTGTTGCTAGGCAGTCCACACTTAAGCTCAAAAATCTTAATCAAGCTGATTAAAATCTGCTTCATCCAAAAAGTTACACATGCAAATCAGGAACGCCTTCTCTTGTGTAAGACAGACACTTTGTTAATTAAATATTTAGCTTGGGTGACACCCTTCAAGGATAGACCTTGCAGGTAAAAGCACCATGATGTGTTTTAATTGTTAATTAGCAGCATACTAATGAGTTACTGTGCTCATGAAGGGAATGATTTGTGTTTGTGGTTTCAGGTGGCCGTGATAAGAGAGGAGGTCCGATTCTGACCTTCCCAGCTAGGAGTAATCATGATCGAATAAAGCAGGAGGATCTGAGGAGACTAGTCACATACCTGTCCACTGTGCCCAGGTGAGCAACCACACAAATACTACTATTACTTTAATATTTTTATATATATATATATATATATATATATATATATATATATATATATATATATATATATATACACAGTGGAACCCGGTTATGTCGATGTCGTAGGGGGTCGCCAAAAAGCATCGAGGTAACCGATGATCGAGATAAACGAAAATCAAAATTGCGGCAGTATATTAACGTGTTTGAAATTTCTTTATGTACATGATGTGCGTTATTAAATGAGAATGTGCATGCACGTGTTTTTGAAGGGTTTTTTTACACAACAGCGTTGCCGTGAATTGTTTGATGAAGGCATGCTATAAAAATACATACAGTACATGTTTATCTGTCAGGAATCCACCTGCCACGCCCCCTTCGGCGTGGCAGGTGCTTTCTCGGCCGCTTTCTCTGAAGCTCCCGGCTTCAATTGCGCACATATGGTGCTCGTTTATTATCATCACCAGCTCCTATTTAAACTTCCACACTCTCACTGTCCGTTATTGTTGGTATATGTTGGTTCACGGCGGTCGTTGTTATCGCGCATGCGTATCCCGGTACGTGCCTTCCCACCGGCACTCTCTCAACGGCTGCGCTTTTCTTCCCAAAGCTGCGCCGCGCCCCTACTAACACTACGGACACTAGCACTAACTAACAGCAGAGATTCACCAGTATACAATACAACACCTGTCGCAGCTGTAAGTCTTGATTTTTCCGTCACTTCTGCGAGTTCTTCTGCGGCTGCATCGAGATAACCGACGTTAAATGGCAAATTTTTTTCCCCCTTGTGCTCGAGATATTAGGGTATATATATATATATATAAGCATACAGTCATTATTATGTTATTTGTTATGTATTTATTATTTAGTTAATGTTTGATTGGCCTATAAAGCAACCATGACACTATAAACCAGGGGGACAGTATTAATATTTACTGTCATACATTTTACTTTTCTTGTATTATTTGTTGTTCCATTTATTGTCTTTAAAATAAAGGCTTTGCATTTTTACATGAGTCGGCCAGATAAGTTTGTGGAGTTTGAAATAGCTCTTCTTTTAAATAGGTTGAGGCAATGATTTGGCATTTATTAAACTAACTTAATTAACTTATTAATTCACAGAGCAAAGAAAATCTTTGGTTTTGTTATTTTGGCCTGATCCTTGTCATAACACATTAGGTTAGTTGATTTGGACTATAGTCACTTTTGCAAACATATGCTAGCTGGTAAAAAAAACATGTTGCGATGGATTTTGTTTCCTCTCATCACTTCTTTTGTTTTGCTCTTGTTGCAGATTTCAAATACATACAATGTGATAGAACACAAACAAGTTAGATTTTATATTTGATGTTCAGGCTTTAAGACTCTGAAATGCCTGTCTGAACAAAACATGCACCATAGGCAAAGTCTAGTGCAGAGTAAAATTGCTTTGCTGCATAAAGACTATTCATTGTCAAAGTAGTATTGATGTTATGCTTTACATTGTGTGCTGAAATTCATTTTGTCTTCTATTGTAGTAATACTATAGTGAAAGAGGGTGTCCTTCCTTATAAAGTGAATTGTCCTTGTGCCTATTTTTACTTGAATCTCTATTGTTATTGTTGCTCTTGGGCATTTCCCTTGATTAAAAGCAGGGTTAACTGTGTGTACAAGTTCATATTTTCAACTAAATGAACTGTTAAACAAGAATAAGATGAAATTACATTATTTCTGGTAAACATTGTACTGCATGTTTTTTTATTTGTTGTAATCCATATATTTAATGGTCCACTCCCCCATAACTACCCCTGATCTCCTCTAACAGACCAGCTTTAGCTCGTGGTTTACAAGCAGCTCTTTTGGACAGCTGGTATCCTTCCTCATAACTGCCTACATGGCTGCTTTAGGCCATCTTCATATCAGATCACATGTCTCTGTGATAGTGTACAGGCTATAGTTGCACGACGTTCAGTGGTTCAAGATTATAATCAAAGTCGATAGCCAGTATGTTTACGTTAAGGCATAACTAAAATGAACTTTGGACGGTTTTGTAAAGAAAAAACAATATGAGCAGGAAGCGATGTCCACACTTGTGTTTTGCTTGGCTTTTAGTGAACAGTTTATTCATGTGTTTAAATTTGTGTGTGTCTGTGTGTCTGTGTATAATGTGATCATAAATTTGCCCTTGAGCTCAAATAGAAATTTGAAGATTTTTTTCTTATTTTTCTTGTTTTTCTTATTGATTATTTATTCAAAAGGGAAAGAATATCAGAGTATGAGAAACACTGAACAGTGTGTAGCTTGATTATCTTGAGGGGATCTGGAATTTCTGGTATTTTCCTAATTATGAGTTGTTGTTGTTTTTTTTTTTTTCATTCAGTAATCGTAAGTAACTGCTTTGTCCCAGGAACAGAAATGACTGAATCAGGACCACACCCTGATTGGATGCTCAGGGTTCCATGCTTATGAAATTCATATGCGTAATTAATGTTTAAAAGCGTAAATAAGTTACTTGGCTTGTCCATTTATAGTTCTTTGTTGTTTGATGGTACACTTTTATACAGAATTATGAGACTGACTAGATCAAAACTCATTTAAGTTACAAGAACCTACACGGCACATATATGTCAGTAAAACAAGATGTTGCATCATCAGTGTTAGATCACGGTGTACCAGGCTCTGGTGTTGATATGATGTTTGTACGGAAAATCAATTTAATTGACCGTGTCTTTCTCCGGGGTATGAGCTTTCTATTCTCAGTCAAGTGCATGGGATTGAGGTGTGGATTTGGTGCTGGTGAAAAAGCCTTGATTTTATGTTTATAATGTTAATTGGTATTGGCAGAAACAAAAAACTCCTTTTTGTTATAAAGATCACAAAACTGATTAATAATTAGTTATTGCTTAATAATTTAGTGATAAGGCAGAATAGTTCATCTTTAATATTTAATTGAACTTTTTTAGTCGGAATGTTGTGATGATTATAATAGCAAACAGAAAGCAGCTTAAAATTTTAAATGTGTATTGAATAAGAAAAAAGATGCATGTTTTTGTTTTAATGACATAATATGTTAGTCACACCAAGTAAAGCATCTGAGTAAAAGGTGTAGCAGTAATATGTGTATGCTATGCCAGTTATTTAGAAGACAAATGGAATGCATGTTAATTAGCTCTTTAGCTTCTTAGATTGTAAATCAGATCATGTACACGCGTTTGGGTGCTGATAAAAACCTTCTAATTTCCTCATTAATAACTGAAGGCAAAAGTATAAAAAAACAAACAAACAAAAACCTAAATTTGACTACATTTGTGTTAGTGGGGAGGAGTGGCCCATTTCTGGGTGTAAATAAAATGAAAGCACCAAACACTAGTGTGAATGAACACATGCTAAAGTACAACCTATATTTCAAATGAGCTTTTTGCCACACACAGATTTATGACTATTTCAACAATTATATTATGAACTTATGAAAAGTATTTTCTCTTTAGCTTTCTGCTACCCAGAATTACACAAAAATATCATCCATATTTTCTCTATAATTACTGAGCTGTATATAATCAATAGAATGTGTTCTCATGTACCTGTACTAATAAATTCTAAATATGCAGTGTCGTATTTCGATATGTGAACCGCAGAGAAAGGGAATTATATCATTCCTTATGTTGTTCAAGATCACAGAGCCTGCATGTAACCTAATTATATTCCTTAGAAAAATGTCCTCTGTGCTGTATTAATACCAGTCCTACTGAAGCTCATGCAGTGAAGTGGACAATTATTCCATATTTTTATCTTTCAATTACAGTGTTTTACCACTGAGGCAAAATGCTGAAAATAGACAATTGGCTACACTGTAGCTTCTGATTGTAAACTAGTGAAAATATAGAGCAATCATGGCACACAATTTCTGAAACAGCATCTTTATTCCAAGACTGATTTGCTTTCCTATTGTTAGTGTAATTCTATTTTACTTCTATTTCCCATGGTTATACTGTTCAATAGCTTTCCATCTCTGACTTTCTCTTTTTTTGTTGGGTATTACAGCTATTAATGAACATAATTAAGCTATGGGGCATTAAGCAGTCCCCTTTGCTAGAGTAGTCTTTTACGTTTTAATTCATATTGAAGTTCCCACCTTTTTCTCTCTCTTATCCACCATCTTTCTCTCTCTCTCTCTTTTTTTTTTTTGCCCCAGTGAGGATGTGTGTAAGCGGGGCTTCACCGTGATCATTGACATGCGTGGTTCTAAATGGGACCTGATTAAGCCATTATTGAAGACCCTGCAGGAAGTGTTCCCAGCTGAGATTTGTGTTGCTCTCATCATTAAACCTGACAACTTCTGGCAGAAGCAGAAGACCAACTTTGGCAGTGCCAAGTTCACCTTTGAGGTACTGATCACCAGGTTACTAAATTTGTGTAAAATAAATTTCTTTGTTATTTTACTAAAATCAAAAACTTATTGAAAGACTATGGGTGCGTTAGTGGTAGGTTGTTTTTACAGCAAGTTCAAGTACATGCTTTTTTGAGACTCTTTGACTATATAGCGGTAAAGATTCTGTAATAATTTAAATATAAAAAGTGCCATTTATGTTAGTTACTGCTGTGTGCTGCTACAGTGGTAGTGAACTTAATAAGCTGTTATTTATGTTAGTGTTATGGTGTTTAAGAAGCATATTTTATTGAGAGTGTAAGCATGTTCAAGCATTATCAGTAGGAATGTTTTTAAAATATTAACACAAGGTGCAGTTAATTGTGCCTTTACTGGCAACAAAGTGTAGACCCTGACAAATGGAGGTGTGCATGTCCCAGTGCGCAACGTACGACAATACTTGCTTCATTGTTCCACACTCATGAATATGTTTATGAGCATGCAATTTGCAGCATGAGTGAACACACTCACTTATGGCTCTGTCTGCTCAGCTCAGCCACTCTCACATTCTTTATTAAAGATAGTATTTAAACCCCACGAGAGGTGTTGTCACATTGTTGTATTATAGAAGTATTGTAGTGTATTGTATTTTTTTTTCTCAGACTACTATTTGCATTCTGCTTTGATTTGATTATTAATTGTGAAATACGTGAGATACAGATTGTTGCAGCTTGTGAGGTCAAAAAATTGTGAAACTGTAAATACAGGAAGCCGATAAAATAACAGACAGGCCTTCCTAGCTGCAGTGCAATTCCACAGTAGAGACAACTTCGCTGGATGGGCAAGAAATAATTGTTGATTTTCTTTTCTGCTGTGTGTATTAGCACATAGAATGGCCCAATCAGCTGTAAGCTGTGGGAGCTTTGTGTTTGTTTGCTGTTGCTGTCTCCAAGCACCAACTTGTTTTTTTAGGTTTGGGATTCAGTTCAGCAGAAAGTCACAAGTGGAGTAATGTGTGATCCCTAGGCACTAGTGTCCGATGCCCATCGTTTACTCTGTGGTCCATATTTATTTATAGTGTTTTCAGCAGCCGTTTAATGTGCATTCCCTGATTTTATTAGTCACTGTACAATTGTATAGAAAGCAGCAAGCATGTGATCTATTAGATCTGTTAAAATATTTCAAATAAATATTTAAAAATATAATTTTTAAGTGCAGTAATGAATAATAAATTCATTTTCCTGTAATAACATGACTATGTGTTTCTCCAATGTTGCTGTTAGACTAGCATGGTGTCAGTGGAGGGTCTGACCAAGCTTGTGGATCCATCTCAGTTAACGGACGATTTTGAGGGTTCTCTGGAATACAATCACGAGGAGTGGATGGAACTGCGAGTGGCACTCGAAGAGTTCTTGGGCAGCGCCGTGCACCTCCTTTCACGGCTTGAAGAGCTGCAGGAGCAGCTGGCGAAGAAGGAGTTCCCAGTGGATGTGGAGGGTTCACGCAGGCTTATTGAGGAACACACGCAGCTGAAGAAGAAAGTGATGAAGGCTCCTGTGGAGGAGCTGGATCGAGAAGGCCAGAGGCTGCTACAGTGCATTCGTTCGAGTGACGGTTACTCTGGCAGGAACTGTATTTCAGGCAGTGCAGACTTTCAGAGTGTGGTGCCTAAAATTGCCAGCCTGCTTGATAAGCTGCACAGCACCAGGCAGCACCTGCACCAGATGTGGCACATGAGGAAACTGAAGCTGGATCAGTGTTTTCAATTGCGACTCTTTGAGCAGGATGCTGAGAAGGTGAGAGAGTGTTGTGGCTCAAAACAAGATGATTAATGAACAATGGTGCTTTACTCGGTTAAACAAAGAAAAGAATATTTAACACAGAAACCTAACTTTAATATTACCTATTATCTCCACATTCATGCAAAACCAGATCAAGTTCTTAGGAAGCTCCTAGAAACATATTGTATTCTTTAAATCCTATTTATAAGTGTTATTATTGCTTCTCATATATATATATATATATATATATATATATATATATATATATATATATATATATATATATATATATATATAGAGAGAGAGAGAGAGAGAGAGAGAGAGAGAGAGAGAGAGAGAGAGAGATCATATCCTATATATATATATATATATATATATATATATATATATATATATATATATATATATATATATATATATATATATATATATATATATATATATCCTATATATATATATATATATATATATATATATATATATATATATATATATAGATATATATAGATAGATAGATAGATAGATAGATAGATAGATAGATAGATACATACATACATACATACATACATACATACATACATACATACATACATACATACACACTAGATTTTCTGGTTTTGTGCATCAGGACTTAATAAAAATCACATGTTCCACATTAGGTTTTAATGTTGGGTAAATACAATCTCAGATGAACAACACCACATGATATATTACCGTATCATTATTTATTTTACAAAAATAAATCCAAAATGGAAAAGCCATTCACTGACATTCACATTTTAGAAGAGTGAGCCAAAATTCTTTCAAGATGATGTTATAAACTCATAAGGTCATACATAAAAATTATAACTTTAAGTTATCGCTGCTAAAGGTGGGTCTACAAGCTATTTAATCATGTATAATTTACATAGATTTTCACGCCTGGTTTTTCTATTCCGGCTTGATTTTTGTAAAATGACACGGTGTATTACGTCATGATTTTATTAGTCATGGAATTAGTTCAATTCAGCCTCAGATAAACTACAGGCTGTATTTAACTAATTCTAGACATAGAACAACTTTCTTATCAAGGCAGGTAGGCAGCTCAATTTCAGAAATTGTGGAGGGGGGGTGAGTTGTTATGCAGAGCAGGAATGGGACGCCTTCCCCATATACCTTCCCAAGGTGGCACTTGGGCTTTGACAGAATTTGCTTCAGTCCATCTATCCATTTTTGGCTCTTCCTGGGATGTTCCTCCTGCCCGCACATACATTAAAAAAACACTTTCACTCTCTTGCAGCATCCATAGGATCTGTGTCTCGTTCTGTCACGTAAAGCAGATTCAAGTCGAAGAAAGTTTATTTTAAGTGCACACATGAAGAATATACACAGGAGAAAACACACAAAACAAACAAAACAAAACAGCAAACTATTAAAAAAAAAATAAACCCATTCATGAACCCATGAGCAAGACATCCTTGAAAGACATACAGTACAAAACACAAAGTGTAAGGTGACCAGTGGGCTATTTATACATGTGTTAAGTGCTGGGATAATTATTATTAATACTATTAAATTGTGTAAACAAACATGAAACATGGTCCCATTATGTGTTATCTCTGATGGGAAATATAGTTCATGATCAATTATAAATGATATTTCTGTGGTACAAGAGAAGCACTGAACATGCTGTATTAGGAAAATAATTCTCAACAAACCACTAAAGCATAGATTTTGTTCATAGCTACACATACTTGCATGTAATAAAATGTTTTTAGTTCTTTTTTTAAAAAAAAAAAAGACCTGCCACCTGCATCATTCACTCCTCTGACTGTGCAAACAGTTTTTTCGAAGCTCAAACATGCAAATTAGCACTCCTTATGTAGGATCTTAGTGAATCAGGGGCTTTGATAAATCTCTCATAAATCGAGCTTTCAGGATAGGATTAGTCATTCTGTTTCTGCAGTGCAAATTGGGCAGGAAGAATGATTGAGCTATTGTCACGCGAGGAAACTGGAGGCGAAAGCCGAAGTGAAAGCAAACGAAAGTTTATTTGAAACACAAGGCAAATCCAGATACACTCGCTGAAAAAAGGGTATAATATCCGGTGGGGCGCAGAAGCAGCGCGGTCCACGGTGCATGGGAACAAACACCGGGCAGTCGGTGTATGAATCCCGTGCGCTGGGAAGAAGCACGGTGCTGAACAGTCCAACGGAAAGCGTGTGACGGGCAGCAAAACCATGAAACAATAACTGACAGAGTGTGTGTGTAGGTGAGGGGTTTATATGGGTTAGGTGATGAATGAAATAAACGAGGTTCAGGTGTGTGTCCTTAGTATGCTGGGGATGAGCTACGAGTGGGCGCGGCCTGCACAGGAGAAGGAACAGGTAGCTCCCTGACACCACCCTCCCCAGGGGCGGCACGGACGCCCGGACTCTGCGGCGAGGGCGACCCCTAGCCCGGGCGCGGGCGGCGCGGGTGAGCCGCGTGGAACTCCGCCAGCAACGCTGGGTCCAGCACGTCCCGTCGGGCCACCCAAGACCGCTCCTCCGGGCCGTAGCCCTCCCAATCCACGAGGTACTCGAGGTGACCCCTGCGCCGCCTGGAATCCAAGACTTCCCGCACAGCATACACGTCCGGCTGCGCCACGACCTCCGCTGGACGGACGTCGCGGGGTCACCTGGAGGACGAGAGGAAGGCGAGACATACGGTTTTAGCAGGGACACATGGAAGGTGGGATGAATGCGGTACCGGGTGGCAGCTCCAGCCGGTAGGATACGTCTCCGATCTGCCTGGAAACCCTGAAGGGCCCGATGTACCGGGGGCTCAGCTTACGGCACGGCAGCTTCAGCCTCAGGTCCCGTGTCGACAACCATACCAGATCCCCGGGGCGGAAACGAGGAGCCTCCAGACGCCTGGCGTCAGCGTGCCGGCGAGTATTGCGAAGGGCCCGACGCAACTGGGTGTGCGCCGACTCCCAGACCCGGTTACTCTCCGGAACCAGGCGTCCACCGAGGGTACGCCGCTGGGCTCGTCCGACCACGGGAACAGGGGTGGCTGGAACCCCAGCACGCACTGGAAAGGGTGAGACCTGTGGAATCCTGCCGGAGCGAGTTCTGGGCGTATTCGGCCCAGGGCAGGAAACGAGCCCAGTCCTCCTGGTCCTGGCTGCAGTAAGTCCTCAGGTACCTGCTCAGCTCCTGGATCTTCCGCTCCGCCTGGCCGCTCGACCGCGGGTGGTAACCAGACGTTAGGTTCACCGAAACCCCCAGGAGCTGGAAGAAGGCCTTCCACACCCGAGACGTGAACTGGGGCCCACGATCTGAGACTATCTCCTCCGGGAGACCAAAATTCCTGAATACGGGTGAACAGGGCCTCGGCTGTTTCGAGGGCGGTGGGCAGGCCCTTGAGGGGAACAAAACGGCAGGCTTTGGAGAAGCGGTCCACCGCTACCAGGACGCACGTGTGTCCCCTGACCGTGGCAGGTCGGTCACGAAGTCGATCCCAGGTGGGACCAGGGCGCTGCGGACGGGAGTGGCACCAGCTTGCCTACGGGTAGGTGCCGTGGCACTTTGACATGGCGCAGGTGGCACACCCTGACGAACCGGTGATCTCCTCTGCCATCCCGGCCACCAGTAACGCTGCCTGACGAGCTGAACTGTCCTCCTCTCCCTGGGTGACCCGTGCCGGGCCCCTCGTGTACCGACTGCATGAGCCCTCGTCGGCAGGAGGTGGGGACAAAGACACGTCCCTCAGGACACCCCTCGGGGGCCGGTTCCTGGAGAGAAGCTGAGCGGATCTCCTGTCCACGTCCCAGGCGATGGGCCCCACGACGAGTGTGGGAGGAAGGATGGGGTCCGGATCGCTGGGTTCCTCGGCCCAACACCCGGGAGAGGGCGCCGGCCTTACCATTAAGCGCCCCGGCTCGGTAGGTGACGTGGAACCGGAACCGAGTGAAGAAGAGGGCCCAGCGGGCCTGCCTGGGGTTGAGCCTCCGGGCCTCCGTAGGTACTGGAGGTTCTTGTGGTCTGTGATAACAGTGAATGGGTGCTCGGCGCCCAGCCAGTGCCTCCATTCGCCAGAGCCATCTTTATTGCCAACAGCTCACGGTTGCCGATGTCGTAGTTCTGTTCAGCCGCTGAGAGCTTATGCGAGAAGTAAGCGAGGGATGGAGCTGTGGCGGGTTGCCTGATAGCTGGGAGAGCCGCCCACGCCGGTGGAGGAGGCGCCGACTTCACCACAAACGGTCTCCGGGATCTGGATGACGTAACACAGGGGCGAGGCAGAAACGCTGGCGGAGCTCGTCGAAAGCCTCCTGAGCCTCTGGGGTCCATCTCAGGGTCCGTGCTTTACCCCTGAGGAGGGTCGTGAGGGGTGCCGTGATCTGGCTGTAACCCTGGATGAACCGACGATAGAAGTTAGCAAAGCCCAGGAACCGTTGGAGCTCTTTGATTGACTCAGGAACGGGCCAGTTCCTTACAGCCTTCACCTTGCCTTCATCCATCTGTATTCCCGTGCACTAATCACGTAGCCCAGGAACTGTATCTCGTCCAGGTGGAACTCGCACTTGGAGAGGTTCAGATAGAGCTGGTGGGAACGGCGCCCCTAGTACGCCAAGCACGTGACGATGGTGCTCCTCCAGGTTACGTGAGTAGATCAGGATGTCATCGATGTAGACCATGACACACTTCTGGAGGAAGGGCCGGAGCACCTCGTTCATGAACCCCTGGAACACTGCCGGAGCGATCGAGAGGCCGTACGGCATGACCCGGTACTCGTAGTGCCCTGAGGGTGTAATGAAGGCGGTCTTCCATTCGCCTCCTCTTCTGATGCGTACTAGGTTGTATGCGCTCCGGAGGTCGAGTTTGGAGAATACCCTAGCCTCCCTTAGGTCCTCCAGAGCTGACGGTACGAGAGGGAGGGGATAAGGGAGAGGAGCGATCTGGGCGTTTAGCTGCCGGTAGTCGATGCATGGACGAAGACCCCCGTCCTTCTTTCCCACAAAGAAAAAGCTTGAGGCTGCCGGTGAGGTGGATTGGGTGATGAACCCCTGCTGGAGCGCCTGTTGGACGTACTCCTCCATAGCTCGATGTTCAGGAGCGGATAGGGGATAGACACGGCCCTTGGGCAGCTTAGCCCCAGGAAGCAGGTCGATGCAGCAATCCCCAGGCCGGTGAGGGGGAAGACGAGTGGCTGCTTTGGCACAAAACACATCCTTGAATGCCTGGTATTCCACAGGAATCGCCGCCTGGGTCTTTGTGGTGGCTTCTTCCACCCTGGTGGCACCGACCACGACCTTATGGACCCGTGTGGGTAGCTGGGAGAGGCAGTTTTCCCGGCAGTGTGCACTCCACTCTAGAATGTCGCACGGGTCCCAGGAACACCGTGGGGCGTGTTGTTGTAACCAGGGCCGTCCCAAGATCACACTGACTGTAGAGTCGTCGAGTACCATGAACCGGATGTCCTCCCGATGGAACAGCCCCACCTGGAGGGTGACAACTGGCGACAGTACTTCACCCAGCCCCTTCCCAGTGGGCGGCCCTGGATGGTCTGGACGGCTAAGTCCTGGGAGCCCTCTCTCGGGGAGCCAAGGCGGTCGAGGCAGGCTTGGGAGATGAAGTTACCTGCTGATCCAGAGTCCACCAAAGCACATACGGAGACAGATAGGCTTGGGGTTAGAAGCATTACCGTGAGCTTAGACAAAGGAGAGATGTCTGCAGGGAACTCAACAGTACTCACCGCCGTGCGAACGGACGCCTGGTGCATCTGGCGATGGAATGACCCGGTCACCGCAGTACAGGCACTTTCCGTGGCCAATCGGCTGTTTCTCTCTCTCCTGGACAGCCTTTGTGAGCCCAGCTGCATTGGTTCGGATCGGAAGCCGGGTGGTTGCAGGATGGGTCCCTGAGGGATGGTGTATCGGTGGGCATGCCGCGAGCCGCTGTGAAAGGCCGATGGACTTTCCTATGAACTCCTCCAGCCCCATCCTGTCGCCATAGATCGCCATTGCCTGTTTAATTTCTGGTGTGAGTCCCACTCGATATATGCCCAGAAGCGCTGACTCGTTCCAACCACTAGATGCCGCCAGTGTGCGGAAGCGCAGGCTGTAAGCCGTGATGTCATCACTCCCCTGTCGCAAACTGAGCAGCTGGTCGGCGGTGGTTAGGACCCCGGAGGCGGCGCTGAAAACTTCCAGGAAGTGCGCGTAAACAAAGCGTAGGTGTTTAATACTGGGCTCTCCGAGTCCCACAGCGATTGTGCCCAAGCTAGCGCCTCCCGGAAAGTAGAGAAATAAAGAACGCTACCTTGGACCGTTCGGATGGGAACCGCTGCGGTTGCATCTCTATGTAGAGGTTCACCTGGAGCAGGAAGCCGCGGCACTCGACGCTTCTCCAAAACGCCCCGAGCGCCATGGGACTGCCGGTAACCGCAGGGGGGGTTGTTCGAGCCGCGGCTGTTGGAAAGGCGGCTTGCAGCGCGGCGACGAGATCCCGAACTGGTCGGCGGAGCTGCTCCCGGAGGAGCCGCTGGTCCGTATCCATCTACAGGTAAGAGCCGGAAAACAGCTCCTTACTGTTCTTCGAGGTCAGTTATTCTGTCACGCGAGGAAACTGGAGGCGAAAGCCGAAGTGAAAGCAAACGAAAGTTTATTTGAAACACAAGGCAAATCCAGATACACTCGCTGAAAAAAGGGTATAATATCCGGTGGGGCGCAGAAGCAGCGCGGTCCACGGTGCATGGGAACAAACACCGGGCAGTCGGTGTATGAATCCCGATGCGCTGGGAAGAAGCACGGTGCTGAACAGTCCAACGGAAAGCGTGTGACGGGCAGCAAAACCATGAAACAATAACTGACAGAGTGTGTGTGTAGGTGAGGGGTTTATATGGGTTAGGTGATGAATGAAATAAACGAGGTTCAGGTGTGTGTCCTTAGTATGCTGGGGATGAGCTACGAGTGGGCGCGGCCTGCACAGGAGAAGGAACAGGTAGCTCCCTGACAGCTATAAGGACTGAAAAATTCTAGCCCAGTGAAATGGGTAGATCTAAGAGAAGAGGTCTGGATAACCACAGTAATGATAGCTGTACAGTATTCCTATGAAGCATGAGGTAAATAGCACTACTACTGTGACTGTCACTGTTTTGAATATAGAGCTTTTGCTTGTTCATTTTCACTTTAGAATTAAGAAAAGCCTCCTGTGTGCAAATTATTACACATGAAACGACTGGTATACTGAGATATCACACTTGCCTTGGACACTGAAATGAGTGTTGTGTTGTGTTGTGTTGTGTTGTGTTGTGTGTGGAGATTTGTTGTAATTATAAAGCAATTCTCCAACCAGTATGCCATATCAGCTCAAAGGCTGCATAGGATGTAATTTAGTAAAAGAAACTTGGAGTATTGTGCTTTGTCTTACTTGCAAGTTAATGTGTTTGGAACAAAGCCATAATGAATCTATTATAGCTGTGTCTGAGCTCTAGCACCAGATTTTATGCACCGTTATATTCTGAAAAAGGATAGAAATTTAAATAAAGCTCTTATTTTTCTCTAGTATGTTAGTCAAAATTATTACATCTGGATCTTCTTCTTCTTCTTTTGGCTTCTCCTATTAGGGGTCGCCACAGCGGATCATCCATCTCCATACCCCCCTGTCCTCTACATCTGTCTCTTTCAACCCAACTACCTGCATGTCTTCCCTCACCACATCCATACACCTCTACCAGGCCTTTCTGGCAGCGCCATCCCCAGCATTCTTCTACCGATATACCCCATGCTCCTCCTCTGCACATGTCCAAACCATCTAAATCTCGCCTCCCTCACCTTGTCTCCAAAACATCCTACATGCACTGTCCCTCTAATAAACTCATTTCTAATCCTGTTCATCGTTGTCACTCCCAATGAAAACCTCAACTTCTTCAGCTCTGCTACCTCCAGCTCCACTTCCTGTCTTTTACTCAATGCCACTGTCTCTAATCCATACAACATCACAGGTCTCACCACAGTCCTATAAACTTTCCCTTACACTCCTGCAGATACCCTTCTATTACAAATTACTCCTGCCACTCTTCTCCACCCACTCCACCCTGCCTTCAACCTTTTCTTCACTTCTCTAACACACTCTCAATTACTTTGCACAGTTGACTCCAGGTACCTGAACTCCTCCACCTGCTCCACTTCTTCTCCCTGTAACCCCACCACTCCACTGTCCTCCCTCTCATTCACACACATGTACTCTGTTTAACTCCTACTGACTTTCATTCCCCTTTTCTCCAGCACGTACCTCCACCACTCAAGGCTCTTCTCAACCTGTAACCAGACCTCCATCTTGAACTTCACTGCTGTCACACTGTCCTCATACATGTTCTGCACCACCCTCACATACTTATCTGCCACACCGGATCTTATACAATAATTGAAATCATTAAAATATACAACTTAATTGAAGTAAAGTTGAGAATCACTGAGTGTGTTAATAATCATGCTGTGAATAAAGGTCACAGATTAATGACAGGACATACAGTATAAATAAAAAAAACAATTATTTATAAAAATTTTGCTTTTCATTTTTCCTGTTAGTTTTTTATTCTCCTACTAGGTTATAATTAATATTTTTTCTTTCAGTACTACACTGACTAAGTTTTCCCTGTGTCATGCTCTACAGCAGTTCAGAGTTTAGTAGTGCACCTGCTTTTAGAAGCTTGAGCACTTTTTATGCAACACTTATTACTTGGCACGTCTGCAGTTTAAAAAGGGGATTTTTTTCATTGACTATTGTTGAACTCAACGCCTTCCACTGTAATCCCACTGAAGGCTGCTTATGTCTCCACAGTTCCAGATCAAAGACAGTAATAAAGGAAAGCGGAGTGGCTGCAGACTTTCATGTGTGTTTCTCTTTAAGAGTGTGGGCTCGGGTCTGACCTCACTCTGCCTCCTTCCTTCTCTCTGATTACCGCATGTTTGATCTCCACCACTCTGGGTTGGAGATAATTCTCTTGACATAAGGTGGATGCCTGTAGGCCTGGTCCATAGAGCTGTTCCGAAGCCTTGCTCTGTAGTGCAAGATTTTCAATAAAGCTGTGGTATTGGGGAAATAGTCTGGCAGACAGGCTGAAATGCCTCAGGAAAAAGGCTCTTTTGCTGTGATGATTAAATTTCTTTCAAGAACAATATGTGATTTCGAATCGCAATATGAATCGGGAGTCAAAAGTTAAAATAACGAACACTTTGGATGTAATGATGTAGTGAAATCAAAGCTGAAATGTATTCGTCCATCATTGTGCCAAGCCTTATTGTGTGAGGAGAACAATTTTGTAAAATCACAAGACCAATTCAAGCTTCAACCCAGGCTTATCTTGATTAAATTTACCTGTCAGTCTTCTTTAATTTAAGTTTACGGAAACCATGTGTATCAATATTTACTGATGCTCTTCAGCCTGTGGAGGTTTCATATGCAGGACAAATGATTAGGAAAACAGAGAGATAATGCTTTTGAGGTCTGCTTCTGGCAGATGTTTATTCTAACTTCTATAAACATGTCTGTGGTAAACTATGAATTCCAGTGTGGTTAAAGTAATGTGTGAAATGTGTGATATGTTGGAACGCGGTTAAGAGACTGGACAGATTATTTTTAGCATTAGCTTCAGTGGGGGGGTGGTATTAAAAAACAGAAATAATACTAGTTATAAATGTGAGCAACTAGTATTTGTAATTTTGTTAAATAACCCTAATTCACTTTTAATTAGTCTTTTTATTTTGGAGTTTTAGGTCCTAGCTAGCAGATTTCAGTTTACTGAAAAAGTTATTTATTCATTCTTGTCTAATTACAGGTTTAAGTTCTATTTCAGAATATTAAGAACATATAGTAATGCTAATTCAGCTTTATTAGCACCATAAACTACAGTAACTTGATGGAGAATTATGGAGAAAAAAAAGTATGGAGGAAAAATGGGGAATTAATTATAATAAAATCTGAATTTAGGTTTTATAGGTTTTTTAAATAATGCAACAATTTATACTCATTTTATACAGCAATTAATGTATACAGCAATACAGATATAAAAAAATGAAAACTAACTACTACACATAGTAAATAAACCTGCAACCTACTTTACATATGTCTAATTTGACCTTTATTAAGCAGGTATTAACATGACCTTGATTAACCCCGTATATGCTTTCATAAAAAAAGGGTTACCAAATGTAGACAGCTTTTCGTCTTCGACAAAAGAATGTAGAATGTCATTTAGACTGAATTGATTACAGAAATTTGACAAGACACAAACATGCCTGGTAAGTGAAATGCTTTTATAGCTGATATTCACACAGGAATGCTCTATCTATGATAGCACTTCATCAATCTTAACTTTAAACACAAATTCATTCAACTCATTGTCATTGGTGGTATGAAAGACCCGACACTCACTATAACTTCTCACATAACTCCTCTATCACTTTTCTCACACATATCTCACACTTATCTCCATGATCCACATCACATGTTTTCTGGGTAATTTGTCTAGGGATATTTGAAGTGATTTTAGTGACCCAAACCTATTATCTCTTCTCTCTCACATTCTATGTCGAATGCTTTGATTAATGAAAATTTGGCACAATAACAATATGACATGGAAGAACGAGGAGTTAGAAATGGTGCTGAGTTCGTTTAACCTTAAACCCTGACCTCATATTTTTGTAAAATGAGAGAAGAGCGGTCTCTGCAGCTGCAAGAGTGTGCGAAAGACTCTGCATAACACATCGGTTCTCTCTGCAGATGTTCGACTGGATCAGTCACAATAAAGAGCTGTTCCTACAGAGCCACACTGAGATTGGAGTGAGCTACCAGCATGCTGTGGACCTCCAGACGCAGCACAATCACTTCGCCATGAACTCCATGGTGTGTCCAGTAATGCAAATAATTTTTTTACAAACTTAAATCATAAACGCATGCATTTATTGAGTAGGTTTTGTAAATTCTTTTCCCAGCATTTTTTTTCCCATAACTAAGTGCTATAGTGTTGAAGCACAACACACAGCTTTTACACCACTGTGTCTTATACAGGTTCAGATATTAAGTGTAACCAAGCAGATGGTATATATTATACATTAATGTTATAAAGAGAACTTCAATAGAATCAATTTGGGTCCACTATAATGTTTTTTTTCTTTGGTCTAATAACCTTTTATATGCTTTTTTCATATGTCTTCGTAATCTTATGTACCACATTTGTAAATATCTTAACAGAACAAATAAATAGTAATGCAGGAATATGGCTGTAAAGTGGTTTACATTACTGATTGTATAATCTAGAATTAGATTCTATATTTTAACATCAAATATTCAAAAGTCACCAAAATTATGAATTGACTGTTTCTGTAGTGAAACTGGTTTTTGCTTTTGACTCAGATGGCAAGAACATTGTGTGTATAGTTTTATTTGTGTTGTTGTGTAAATGTGTAGTTATTTTATAAATCCTTACATTTATGTGAAAAGCTGTGCTTACATAAGGTGTATTGTGATTATCGGCCTGTTAACTGTACTCACTGTAAACCAAACATACAAAAGTTGAATAGGTACATATTTATCAGGATAGAAATAGCTGATAGTGCTGCTATTCTGTTTTACTGTTGAATATTTATTTATTATTACATTTTACAGAACGCTTATGTGAACATAAATCGGATCATGTCTGTGGCGTCACGATTGTCAGAGGCAGGTCACTATGCGTCACAGCAGATTAAACAGATCAGTGCTCAACTGGATCAGGAGTGGAAGAGTTTTGCTGCCGCTCTTGATGAACGCAGCACCATCCTCGCCATGTCTGCAGTCTTCCATCAGAAATCTGAGCAGGTAAATCTGCACAAAACTTAAATTTTTTCTGTTTTTAGACTGGATTATTATTTTTAAAACCTTAAAAGGAGTATAAAATTATTAAATTCTTGTTGGTTGCAGCAGAGCTTGTCAGTATGGGCAACAGTAGCTAATCAAAGCCAATTTTGTGTATATATATATATATATATATATATATATATATATATATATATATATCCAGTTCCTCTCAGGTGTGGAGGCCTGGTGTAAAGTGTGTAGTGAGGGAGGTCTTCCCTCTGAGATGCAGGATTTGGAGCGAGCCATTCACCACCACCAGACACTGTATGAACAAGTGACACAGGCTTACACAGAGGTACGCAGCTGTCTTTACTATGGAAGTCTTCTTTACGTACAGTTAACAATTGTGAAAACTAAACATCTATATTTTTACACTTTCCATGTTGTATCTGGTAACGTTTATGTTTATGCCATCTGCATGATGCAACATTTAAAAGACATAATAAAAATGTACCAATAAGAGATACTATAGCTGTTGTGGATTGTGTGTATCTTATATTGTGTTGTGTATGTATAGATGAAATGAAATGAAATGTGTTTCATCTAGGCTACAGGGGATGTGTTTTTTTAATGTTTAAACAGGTTAAAAGTGCTGTGTAATATTTTCTTGTGCAGATCTCAGTGTAACATGCAGCTCTTGGATGGAGTTGAACTTGGACATACTGTAACAGTTGCATATCTGAGTTAAATCTCCATGTTTTTCATTCACTGCAAAAACAACGATTCTTTTTTTTTCTAGTCGTACTGTTCCTAAATCATCTTCGGAGCTTAGGTGCTTTTTTCAAATAAGCATTTTTTCACCATGGGTAATAAAAGGTCAGCATTTGCAGTAAATGTGAAGTAAATTCTCACTCTCCAACAGATTATATAGAACAGTGTTTGACCTTAAGCTGCTGAAGATTTTTCTTTTTTTTTAAACAAAAGGGCATGAATGATGAATCATAGATACTTCTCACTTGATTCTCAGCTAATAATGATGTCAATTCCCAAGACTAATACAACCAGCTCAAACTAGTGTGTACATAGGAACGTTTATCTGTAAACTTGTAGAAAATATTTACAAACTTAGGTTTTGAGAGCTCACTGTCTCAAATACAGGGTTATTTAAAAAGAATGAACGATATCATGACGCATTGCTTCAGTTCTCAAGTATCGTCATAGAATGAGTCAGTTTATTTATAATCAGTCATGTACATAAAAGTTGATTGTTAAATATAATATTATCACTTGGCTGGAGTTCTGTTTTACTTTGCCTTGATAGAATATTGCGTAATGAAATCGGTTAATTCTTTTTTAATAACCCTGTGTATTGCATTTACATTAAATGTGATTATTAAGGGAGAAAATTTGGGAAAATACTGTAAATGAAAAATAAAGCTATACTTGTGCTTCTTGTACTTGTGCTTCTTGTCTCTTTGTGTATTCTTGTCTTTGTGGCAGAAAAAGTATTAGAATTACATTTCTCTCTGACTTTGTAACCTGCAAGGTAAAAATTTTGTGCAAAGTCATAACGAAATGATTTTGCTCTTATTTTATTGACTCATTTTTTATTCATTCCATCTCTCTTTGTAGGTGAGTCAGGATGGGAAGGCTTTGCTAGATGTACTGCAGAGGCCATTAAGTCCTGGGAACTCGGAGTCTCTGACTGCGACTGCAAACTACTCAAAAGCAGTGCACTGCATCCTGGATGTGGTTCACGAAGTCCTGCACCACCACCGACGCCTGGAAAGCATCTGGCAGCATCGAAAAGTGCGCCTTCACCAAAGACTGCAGCTTTGTGTGTTCCAACAGGATGTGCAGCAGGTAAGGGAGAATGCAAAACACTTATACCATCAGAATTGTCACAAATCATTTGAATCACTGCATCTGAAACTTTGTGATATTTAGATAATGTTATAATCGAATACATGCAACCTGTTTATTAGATCAGGATTAACCCACACATTAATAGACATGCATACGTACACTTATACTTTTAGTCTTGTAAATGAATGATGTACTTCATCCACCAGTGATTCCCAAAATCATTAATCTTTTATTAGATATACTTTCCTACAGATCCCTTTTTTTGTGCATATAACTTTTCTAATGGAAATACTTTGATGAGTTTTTACCCACTGTGGTGATTATAATGTGTGAAGTTTATCTGTCTGAATTATTGGATGCAGCATACACCACCTGGCTTTACCTAATGTCAAAAGTATTTTTTCGCTTCTCTTTTGGTGCTTTAATAGATCCTACCTTGATGAGGACAAAATGTAATTAGAGCTTCTCTGTCAGAAGCGATTCATAATTATACAGTTGAAATATGCATTCTGTAGTTTTATATACTACTTTTTTCCCCTTCAATAGTTTTGAGGCTGGATATCTGCCCAGAAGCCTAGTTAATATCCTTGTCTGTGCGTCAGCTGTGGCTGTGAGCTGGATTTCACCCGAAAGACATGCTGACTTTATCAGCAGCGAGAACTGCATTCACTCGGCTGCCAATGCATATCTAGTGAGGTCTACAGGCCAAATCAAGATTTGAACACAGCCCAATATGTCAAAGAGTCTAAACGCACAAGCCAAGCCAACCTGAGTGTAGCCCAGAGGGGAGACAAGCTGACACGAGTTTGGCTTTGTTAAAAGCCTAATCAGTAATTACTGTATTTTGTGCAATCTGTCTTATTATAGGCTTCCTATCTGTCCTTTACATAGCTCTTTAAAACAGTATAGCTGTTCAGATCTCCCCCAATAAGACTATTAAAGCAGCATGGGATCTATTGAAGATTAACTGTGTGTACTGAGATGTCTTTCTCATACTTTATCACTCCTTTACACATCATAACACCAGGTAATGAAGCTCTCAGATACACTGAGAAATGTAGTGCAGGTTCCCACACATTAGCATCTGAGTATCTGAGTGTAAATTACCCCGAACCTGTTATGATGATTAATTCCATATGGCTCTTAAATCAGGAATGCTTATATGTTCTGAAACATTAATCTCACCCAGCTCATCTTGTCTTTCATTCTTTCATGTAATTGCAGATCTCTATATATTTCTAAATGCCATAAATGTGTGTGTATGTATGTGTGTATATATATATATATATATATATATATATATATATATATATATATATATATATATATATATATATATATATATATATATATACACACACACACATACATACATACAATGTCTATGTCTAAAATGTTTGGTGGCGAAAATCAACATCTTAAATAGTTTTGTAAGTGTGTGCAGTTAAAAGCAAGTAAATAAACTATGCCAGGTATTCAGCCTGAGCAAACAGGACCTCCCAAGTTCAGGCTGATGAGAAATGCTCAAATGAGTGGATTTATAAGCTAGTCACAAGAACAGTTATAAACAAGTCCACCCGAAGTCTAGAGACAGATATTATTTGTTTATGTTGGCTTTTAAGCTTCATCTGTCAAGAATAAATTAAAGAAAAATGTCAGGTAAATGATATGAGAAACACTTTTTTGTGTTTGCAGCTGTAAAGACTCTACAAAACGTACAGAATGCAGTTTCATTATTAATTGACTCCCATCTGTCATAGTGTATATATATATATATATATATATATATATATATATATATATATATATATATATATATATATATTTTATATCTTTTTTTTTCTTTTCAGGATCTTAAACACTTTCTCAAACTCATTGCATAGTAACTGCTTTATTCTGGTTAGTTTTGTTGGAGGAGCTTAGTGGTTAAGGCATTGGACTTCAGATCAGAAGGTCGTGAGTACAGATCCTAGCTGCCACTTCTAGGCCCTTGAGCAAGGCCCTTAACTCTTAATTGCTCAGTTGTATATCAGTAACTGGTAACTCAAAACCAAAAGTCGGTCTGGATAAAGGGTGTCTGCCAAATGCCATAAATGTAAATGTGTTGTGGGTTACTAAGCACAAGCGTGGAATACACACTGGATGAGACACCAGTCTATCACAACGCAGAAAGTACACATATTCACATAATAATTCACATCTATTATTCAGTCTAGAGACACATGTCAGAGCCTTGCTACTCCACATACATGCATGTTTTAGAGAGGTAGGAGAAAACCAGGTAACTGCAAGGAACCACATTTCTTCTGTGTCCACAGGCACTCTAGCAGTTTATTCAGATATATAAAGCTTGAACCTGCTTTGTCCCTTTTCTGTTATCTGTGTGTTCATAACTATCTAATGGTTATCAGTGGATAACACATGCCATGACCTATTCCTTTGTAATTGAGATAAATCAGGTCATGATTATGTTAATTAAAGACAGGATGAGATGTGGGTGAGAAATGTAAAGGGGGATGTATATATTCGTGCTGGGTGTGTTCAAAGAGAAATGAACAAAGCCTGGGCATATAAACCTTTCTATTATCTCATATACTTAGTGTTTGTAAATTCTAAATTATTTACGTCTGCTAGGTATTTAAATATTGTTTTAGATAGATGAGCAAAAATTCTCTTCTAGACTAGACATACATAAACTGAATCATCCATTGAACATTTTTTACATTCATTTTTGAAGACTACTGGATCCTGTTTGTATGGCAATCATTAATATTAGGATTTCTGTTCTCAAACTATAGTTCTAGTGTGTTGGCCACATTTTTTTCTAATACAGTAGTGTTGGTGGAGGGCGTTTTAATGTTCATGTTTCATATTATTTCTGTATGTCACACAGGGACACTGTTGTTTGTGTGCATGACTGTATTATTTAAATTTTTCTCTGACAGCAGCACGAACAAAACCAACAACAGCGACAACTGTTCACATTTTCAAATCAAATAATTATAACAAAGGGTCTCTTAAGAAAAAATAATGAGTAAGTAAGCTGTGCTTTTCTTTAGACAGCTCTTTCATTTAAATCAGACAGAACTTGCTGTTTTATCTTTTGTCTCTTCATATAATTTCTTTGATTATTCAAGTGTTTTTAAATATACAATATTTTCTTGAAATTTGGCAATTTAAAAAGTTTGTTATTTAGAAAGCAGTTTAACTTGTTCAGTTATATTACAAACATTAGTGTGTATTATGTGCATCTTGTGAATCACTGCTTATAATTTGTTATGCATTAACGGGTTTACAATCTATACAATCTGTATACAATCTACTGTCTGGACTCAAAATAATTGAGCCTTACCCTTTACTTCATATAATTCTGTTTATTTATACTCACAACTGTTGTGTGTGCTAACCCTAACCCTAGTATTACAGTAAATAATGTTGAATTCCAAAATTGATCTTCGTTTTTTTATGATTTTTATTTTATTTTGAATAGGTTAGCAGAGAGTGCTTATCCTTGCTAACCTATTTATACCAGCCTCTCCTGGCCAACTGCAATCAGTTCCATAATCAGGGTGTTTATACTCTTGAGTGATTCAAAGACTGAAGAATTTTGCATGCCACACCTCAGGGTTCAAACAAAAATACTGCTGAATCCAACTCAAACCTGATTTGAAAGGAATTCTGTGTTGTAGTAACAATCATCACAAAGTGTTTCACTTAAAAAACATATAAATATTAGGTAGTACTATTTATTTTTGTCACTGATTGCATCAATCCTGAAAACAGTGTGGATGGCTGCAACAATAGTGAATGAAGCCATATCGTTAGACACGCCAGTTATATTTGGTGTTATTGTTATATTTCGTGCAAGTGTGTGACATGTTTTTAAAACACACTGCGGATGCTGTAATCAGCCATGCATAAACAGAAGACCACCACACCTACTGGCATGGTTTCTAAACTTGTGTCACTTGCACACACGTTTAGTGGATTCAGGAATCTACTTAACACTGAAATTCTGAATTTTCTGATGAATTCCTTACGTTAAGTTAAAATGATGATGAGTGAAATCAAACTACAAACTGCAGAGTTTGGACAAAGACTGTTTATCCTGAGCTTATACACTCTGCATCGCATTCAGATGAACTCAACTTAGGGGCCTGTATTGTGCTTACATTCCAGAAACATACAGTTATTCCCAGAGACAGTCTAACACTAGACTGGGTTAACCCTCAGTCTTTGACTTCCCCACACCCTTGCTTCTTCAGATATTTATAAACACTGTTTCCCTGCAATGTTTTACTGTCTGAGAGTTGAGCGAAGGGGCATATTAATAAAGTTTCGGTTATGATTGTGCAGTCAAGCTATGGTTTATGTTGGGCCAGATTGTGTATAGTACTAATGAAACCAAAGCATGCATTTCTGTACTGCTGTCCACTTGTGTAACTGCTGATAAAGTCGTTTCGGCGTTTTGTTTGACACAAAGACAGACTTGACTGATTGTTCGCCATGTGGCAGAGTGAAGAGGCAATAACTGTCGTTGAGCTCTGTGTGTGTGAGTATGTCTTGGTGTGTGTGTATGTGTGTGTGTGTGTGTGTCTGTGTGTCTGTGTGTCTTAGTCGTAACAATTCTATGTGTCTGGGAAAGTATATAAGTAGTCCACATCCATTTTATGTGTTTCAGTAACTTAATAAATCATTTAAATGGAGTGTATTTTTGTGATTTACAAAGGTGATGGACTGGATAGAGAACCATGGTGAGGCTTTTCTGAGTAAACACATGGGAGTGGGCAAGTCTCTGCATAGAGCCAGGGCTCTACAAAAACGGCATGATGACTTTGAGGAGGTGGCACAGGTAAGAGCGCAGAAAGCGCACCCACACACGTTAAAAAACTGTATATATATATATATATATATATATATATATATATATATATATATATATATATATAATTTTTTATTATTAATACAGACAAAATTCATAACGAAATATCTCAGGTATTTTTCCAGAATTTCCAGGAGCGTAGGTTTCAGTCCACACCCACTTTAAATCTGAATGCTAATTCATATGTGATACTTGGACCACTGAGCAGATGCAGATAAAAAAAATATTTTACCGTGTTGCACCTCTACTTACAACATTATTCCTATGAACGCAAACAAAATCCAATTTTCGAATAACAGTTCTCATTAAACCGAGTTGCACAGCATAACAGACTTCATTTTCATGCGTGCGTTTATTCAGCAGTAGGTCATATGTAAATAAACATTATCAGTGAGATCATTACATTGTTTGAATCTGCATGCAGCTTTGACTACAAGAATTACAACCACTTAGTACTAACATCATCTTATACAGAGCAATCCATTTATCTACTCTGACCACTCTTGGTAATTATAGCCTTTCAAATCATGTAGTGTAATACATAATACACTATAATAGCTGCATAATGGTGCATGGATCAATCCTATCTATGTGAATATTGATCAATAAGAGACTTGCACACTTTGCTTCTTAAACACAGTGTAGTCAAAGTCATTACACTTAATTATAACTATAGAGAAACACATTTTCTGTTGAATTGGTAAGGTCTGCCATTCATTTTGATATTTGATTTGAGAGTATTAAACCAATTAGCAAAAGGTATTTCTCATGGATCTCATAAGTGTTTGTGTGCTTATCAAATGCATTGCACAGCTGTCTAGCTTCTTGCCAAAGTTAATTAGTTCCATTATAAATGCAGCTCACCAAAAAAAAAGTTTTATTACCTGTAATAGGTACTTACAAAAGGTTAACGTGTGTCAGCACTGAATAAAAGTGAAAAAGTGTTTCCTTACTTCCAACTCAAATGCTTCAGTGAATAAAAGCGCTTTATCTAAGATTTTATAGTTTTTGGAAAAAAGATATCAGACAGTAACCAAGAGGCCCGGAGTGCAAACATGTAAATGCAGCAGCTGAGACACTGTAAAAGATCTATATTTATATTTAAGATAAACTCTGTGTTCTACTACATCTTTTCTCAACATTGATGTAATAAAGGGGTCCTGACAGTTTATAGTAAAACCTCTCCTGTTAATGTTCAAGAAGGCTGTTAAAGCATAATAAATGCATTCATTTGATTACACATTCTATTACTGACCTTTCCATTTTATATGCATAGCCCATTTTATTGTATGCAGTTTTTTCAGACAACCTTTTCTTTCTTAAATATTCTTAAAAAAAAAAAAAAAAAAGCTGCTTCTACCAACTTTTCCCATCTTTTGCATATTCACAAATGTGTGTTTATAACAAAATTCAGAGCAAGCTGTCATGCTCTTACACATATTCAAATAAGTTTACACCATTACTAAAGGGATTATATTAAAGGATTACTGTCTGTAATCCTAACATAATACTGTTGAATTATTTGCTGGGTTTAGGATTCCCAGGCAGACACAACTCGTTTTTTTAATGTTTGATCTGTAGTCAAAGCATTATTTCATTTCATTATTTCTAATTTAATCACTTTTTAATATACCTTAAGCTTTGTGTCATTTAAATCACCTGGCCCTCAATTTTATTTTTCAAAGACGTTTCTTATCTACACTTGTGTACTTTAAAAATGAAAAATGAGTGAACGTTATTTGCAGATAAGAAAAAAGACGTAGCTATATTATGTGTGTCCAATACGTGAACATTGCCAGGGCATTCAATACTATGAATATAGAGCAATACATTACATTACCTCCTGCAAAGGTCCTAGATAAAATTCAACCTAAAATGGACTCCATTTCTCTAATGAGCTTATCGAGGAAAAAATATTAAGAGAAGCTAACAGTAATCTTCTGCATGATACTGAATAGGGAGGTTATAATCTGAGATGAAGTTTACTAGAGTGGGATTTAACAGCGGAAATGAGATTATGCAGAGAAAGAATCTATGACATCCAATGTTAAAAGTCTATTGATTGCATTAGTCATATAAGATTATGTAGAAGTTCACAGTAAGTACAAGGCACACCCAGAAGACTCACTGCACTGGTGTGAAGATCATTGAACAGTGAACAGATGAGAATTAGTATCTTATAAAGGATGTGAGTGTTCTAGAGAGGTTATAGGAGGTAGGGTACTATCAGATAAAACTGTGGTTATAATGCATAGACTGATTTAGATCAGATTGAGATCAAATACAGCAGATATTCTTTATGCGTATAGATAATGCTTGTTTGGGTTTTAAACATATATATATATATATATATATATATATAAATCATATAAGTTATTATTTAATCAATTATCTTAAAGCAAAATTTACAGCAAGTAATTTACTACTCAGAAAATATAAAAGATATGTAGCTGTTAGAAAAAATCTACTTGTAACATCCCTGAGAAAGAATATGTGTGTGAAGGGTTACAATACTGATAATTACACTAAACAAAAAGAAAAATAAACCAAGCACAGACACAATATTATGGAGATCTTTTTTCAAAAGTCTGACAGCCTGTAGTTATTTAGATTAGCGGCATTCAAACTTTTATGGATAAGCCTGCCATCTGGTCGATTTGCATTCCACTCTGTCCTCCAAACAATTATTGAGCCTGTTCAACTTCTTTATTGACAAGAGTTGCTGTAAATCTATATTATAGTATGTAAGCACTGAGATTTTTAATGTCGAGATTTTTTTTTTTTTTGCAACAGAATCTGCTACATGGTGAAGCCAAATAGCATATGGAAGTGGTCAAACAAAGATTTTATTCAACAAGTAAAATGATAGCAATAAATACTGTATAAATGATTTCAAAACAACATTCTATTTTTATTTTATTTTTTTCGATCTTGCAGGTGCCTAGAGCTTGATTACATTTAAATTGATTTGGCACGTGGTTTGCCAAGATTTTGTTGCATTTGGGTTGAACATTTAAGGCTTGAAAATGAGTTGTTTTAGAGGCTAAGTACAGCTTGTTGCTGCTTGGATTTGCATTCTCAAAATGTTTGGAAATCCAGAACATTTCATTCTGTATCCATGAGTTTGAATAGTATAATAATCATCCAGTGCAGTAGGAACACTGGTACAACATGCCGATTATACAATTAGTACATTAGTTAATCATGTGCCAGCACCATCTGGCTTTTTTCTAAATTCATCTGGCCAATGTCAGTGAACCTGTGTGATAGTGTGCTGCCACATTACATAGGACACTGTGCAAAATGTACAGCAGAACATAGAAAACATCTCAATATACTATTTTTAAGAAGAAAAAAAAAAGGTAACTGAATTTGATGGCTCTAAACATTTGGGACAGGGTCATGTTTATTATTGTGTAGCAGCCCCTGTACATCTGAGCACAGTTCATATACCTCTGGGAACTGAGGAAAACATTTGCTGGAGTTTTTGTGACATTTTAAATTTCATGATGCACCAAATGTTTTCAATTGGTGTACCTTTTAGTAACTTTATTACTGTTCTTGTAATAGAACAATTTTCCACTTTGCCTAAGTTTATTTTATAACCTAATTAAATGATTTAAATTACTAAATGTTTTATTCAAATGTTGTATTTCCTCAGTTTAAACATTTGATGTATTCTGTGTCAAGTCAAGTCAAGTCAAGTTTATTTCTATAGTGCTTCTCACAACGGACATTGTCTCAAAGCAGCTTTACAGAATTTAAGGATTAAGGTAAACATTTCTGATAAAGTAACCTGTAATTGTGCTTTGTAGCTAAACAAACCTTTTCAGTGCAGTCTTCTTTTACTGTCCTAGAAGACATAAATTATCTTGTGACAATTTTAGCACATTGTTTGCAATCTAGGAGCTGAATATGGGTCAGTAGGGTGCTGCATTCATTCAGCACAGAGCCACAGGTGCACGAGAGGCCATGTAATAATCACTAATAAAATGTTTTTTTGTTTCACAGGTGGCTCTGATTATGTGTAAAAGAATAAGATGTGATCTTGTATTTTAGAGTGAGAAGTGAAGCAATATGGTTTAGAAAGATATATATTAGAATCTGTAGTAAGGATTTTTTGGTTTCTGAGCAAAATGGGTATTAATAATATATTAGTGTTTAAATGTAATGTATATGCTGATGATTGTCTAACATATTTTTGTTCTGTTTTCTCATGGATCAGAACACCTACACCAATGCTGACAAGCTCCTCGAGGCAGCTGAGCAGCTGGCTCAGACGGGTGAGTGTGATCCGGAGGAAATCTACAAGGCGGCGCGGCACCTAGAGGTTAGAATCCAGGACTTTGTGAGAAGGGTTGAGCAGCGGAAACTACTTCTGGACATGTCCGTCTCCTTCCACACTCACACCAAAGAGGTAAACTTTCCTCTGGTCTTTGAGTTCCTATTAGGACCACTTTACAATTACTGAAAATTAATATTGGCTAAGTGCAGAAATTTCTTATTTCTCAGAAGCATAATGGAATAAGTAGGTATGCTGGGTAATGTAGTGTATAGATTTTGGGACTTTCTGGCAACCATAGAGACAAGCATACCAATCATTCACAGGGGATAAGGTTAGATTACTGAAGATTGTACATACTCTTTCCTCTGTTTAACACTCTGTGATCAGAACCAGATGTGTAAATGTTTCATTGCAGAAAGTGTATGCATCTGCATGTTTGTGTCCGCATGTGTTTATGTGTGTGTTTATTGAAAAAAAAGTAACCCTGTCAGCACTGAGACACAACTAAACTAACTGCTACTGGAATCGAGTGACACATTTTGATCTTTCTGCTGTGCACACTGATTTCAGAGAATGCCATGCTATTACTCATGCAGCCACAGCAGAGTAAATATTTTATAAAACAGACTAGGCACCATCTGTCCTAGCTGAATGGGTACCATTCATCTCATGGAGTCCTTTTAAAGCATGTTCCCCTGTTTAACTGTCCCTCTGCTTAGCTTCCATAATGGAGATGCAATTTATTTTATAGTCCTGTTGATGGATGATATTTTAGGCTGGACACTGTGAATGTGGTTTTTATAAAGACACTGCTCTATCAGGAACTTTAGTAATGCTGGTTTGCTCTTGTTGGATATCTAAAGGATATGCCATACTGAGGCTGGGATTATGTACAGGATGAACCACAGCTCAGAGAATTCTCTTAAAATGATTCAGAAGATGGTGTTCCATCTTTGACTATTTATGGTTGTGTTGTATTTGAGGGTTTTACATCACAAATAAACTATTGATTATAGTGTAACTTGAGTACACATACTAAAAGATGCATTGTGGTCAATAAAACAAAATGAAAACTTTTTTCTTAAATCGTTCTGGAGCACTGAACTAAAAAACATCTTGTTTGGGGATATTTGCGTAAATAATGTTTTAAATGCTAAACATATTTTATTGCTCTTTTAAAAAAATAGTTACTTATTTGTCTGTAGTATGCATTGTTTTTATGCATTACTATACACTGGGAAACATTTGAGTTTAAGATCAAAAGATGAGTTTGAGACGACAGGTCAGAATTTCAGCATTACTTTCCTGTTATTTACATCTAGATGACATGACACCATTTATTGGCACCCAACATTCAAGTGTGCAAAATATTGAGAATAACAGATAGACAATTTACAGTCATTGAAAAATAAATAGCACTTTAACTTTAACTTCTATGTATTTATATAGCACGTTTTAATGCATCTTTGTCACCCAAAATGCTTCACAACATTTAAGAAAATCAAAGTACACACACCAAACATTTCACACAAATAAAACAAACAAATGTAAGAGTAAAAATCACAATTTCCCTACTTAAAAGCCAGACTAAAAACCTCTATGGATGAAGCCTGCAGAATATAAAGAGGGAAGACCCTTCCACAGTTTAGAATTTACTATTGAAAAAGCACCATCACCTTTTGACTTTTTTTTGACTGAGGAACAGCAAACAGCACCTGATTTATTGATCTGAATGACCTACCTGATGTCTAAGATCCTAAGAGATTGCAGATGTAATTTGGAGACAAAATGTGTATCGCTTTAAAAAACAAAAATCTTTTAAAATCAATCCTATACTTGACTGGTAACTAAATGTTCCTATAATAATAGGTATACATGGGATTAAATCAGCCAAAGGGGTTTGTCAAAATATGTTTAATATTATAATTTTTTATCTTTATTGTTTATGCTTATGTTGAATAAGTTTAACTCTTCTTTTTAAATTGGTGTGGATCATATTTCCCGGCAAGGATTTGACCTTTTGATGGTATGGCTGGTTTACAAGAGGAGGACTGCATTAATATAAATAAATAATATTAAATTATTAATGTAAATTAATACATAATTTGGATTGTCTTGTTTTAATATAGGAAAGAGTAAAAATGTGAATCTGTTTATTAGGAAAGTAAAAGTGTAATTTGGTGCATTCATGTAATAAGCTCATCATTTTTTATAACATCCAATAGATTACATAAAGTCTGATAACAGCGTTTTTTTTAATCCATTAGTTAGAACACAAAAAAAATAACTGCACATCTGTGATCATTAATGATTGAGTGTTGAAAATTTGATAATGATGTTCTAAATATGAGACAATACTATAATATGACATCTCAAATGAAGCATGTGTACATGTGATTTCCACCTAAAAATAGATCAGTTTGAGAAGCAGGAAATGTTTTTGCTTTGTGCCAGACAGACATTCTAATTTTGTGTTAATCAGAATGTCATGCTCCTCATGCCAAATACCAACCGGTATGCTAGTTTGAAGGATTGAATAGGCTAAGAAGAGCAGATAAATGCACATCTGAGTTGCAGACAAAAACAACTTGATGTTTTATGTACACACAGATGATGGGACAGTTTAAAACTGCAGCGTGAACACAAAGTATCATCACGTCCTTTTTGCTGTCACGATATTAAAAAAGAAATATTATTACTGATTTCTATCAGGACACATTGTAGATTTGCTGAAACAAGCATGATGATATATTAGGCAGTTCCTCGTAACTGATGAGTTTTAATGAGATTGCATTGTTCTTTGGCAAAGCTGTCATACCGAAAAATCAGCAAATGGCATTTCCTATTTTGAGGCCTTACTGATTGACTGTGAATAGGGTTACTATGGAAACTCCAGACATGCTGCCACTAAACGTTATGAATGTGTTAACCCTTTAAAGCAGTGATTGTCAAACGAGACAGTTTCTTTTTGCCAAACCCTGCTTCTTTTTTCTGTAGACTTGTTGATAATATCATCAAATAGACCAGCAGAGTGAAAACGTACAAAAAAAACCCCTATATTATTTAGCTGTTATAGTAAAAACACCAAATGCTGTTAGGCCAAAGCATTTGAGAAACAGCAAGGGGTTTCTTCTTCTTAATTGTTTGTTTATTTATTTGTGTCCTATATTCTTTTTATCATTTTCTCACATGAATTGATGACCCCTGTTTTAAAGGATGAATAATTTCTGGTTCTGAATGAGCATCTTAGAAAAAACACGTTTTATTTAGAAAACGCTTGCAGTTTTTTTGACATTCTGTCACTGCCCTTTTTGTTACCATAATGCTTGATGTCATCATTACACAGCAAAATATCATATGTTTCACAACCGATCTTCCCGAATCATGCTGATTCGCCATATGTCAAACATCCCCAATAAGTATGGCCTGAGCAGTGTGATGTTTGTTTCTTGGTTGTGGTGCTGCCAAAAGATGGAAAACATGATTGGCCTTTCCCCAACATTAACTAACATTAAGGCTCATAGATTGCTGCTGATACCTATAGATTAGAGCATATTTTCAGTTATGAACCAAAAAACAGGCTTCTATTTTCGATATTTAAATTACAATAGAAATAAAAATATTTAAGGCTTTCTTATAATGACATTAATTTTAACATGTGTCTCTTCATATATATGTACAATATATGTCACACACAAATTTTCCACATAGATACTCTGGGACTTCCACTCTTACTTCTGTCATACAAAACATATATACAGTATATATACAGTATATATATGCATATATATTTTCTATGAAAGACATAGAGACCTTTTGACAGCAGTAGAAGGTCATTTTTTGTGCCAGTGCATTGTGTATGTGCAACCTGAGGCTGTGAGTAGTGTTTTCAGTTTATTAACTCTTATCTTGATGTGTCAGTCAACCGCCAAGAAAACAGCACTAAATAATCACCATCAATGGCATGTTTTCTTTCTCTGTGCCAAATGGGAAGGTTGAACAGAGCCTTGAGATGTTTCATATGTTTTTGTGACTCTGTTTTTCTGGTTGTATGGTTAAAAGAGAACCTCAGTAGGCCTTGTGTTACTTCTATTTAAATAGATTCTTGTGTTTTTTTCTGACTACTTTGCCTTTCTTGTAGAACACAACATGTATTTGATACTACATGTATGCAAGAGTGGAAATCCCATAGGATATGTGGGAAATTTGTGTGCGACAGTTCTTCTGACAATTCTTCTAAAATAATTTTTTTTTTTAATGACTACCTTTTTTTAGAGTAATTCACATTACTCACTCTCTGTATTCATATTTCTTTCTATAATCTCACACATACTGATATTGCCCTACTCACATGCTAACTTTTTGTTTTATTTTGCCAAATAATGTGCTATAGCCACCTGAACTCAAGATACATCACTCAGGATACGTCTAGCAGCATCGTAAGAAGATTATTTCATGCAGGATCTTTTAGGGATGATAAGAAATAAATCACTATAATAACTTCAAGGAATAATGGTGACAGCTGGAGAGCAGTTGCGTGGCCAACAGTTGTGTAGGCCAGTCTGCACTTTTTGACTTGAAGAAACTGAAACAACAAATGGATTAGCTTATTAAGATATTCCCCGAGAGCGGTTAGATGGGGAAGTCACCCCACAGTGCCCCAAAACTAGCATAACATAATATATCTGTGTAATAGGTGGTCTGAACCCTCCAAGAAGAATTGTTATGTGATTATGTAGAGATCTTCGTATTCTCTATAGTAGTGCAGGTCCCATGTGAAGAGCAGGTCCAATAACGAGTGTGCTGCAAGATATAAGCACAGTCCAACTTTACTCTAAAGGCTCCTGGAGTAGGAGCAAAATAGCTGATTAGTTGAGATGTATGAAAAAAATCCAAAGATGATTTCAAGAAGCATTGATCAGTGCATGATGATATTGCTTCTTACTGCTGAAGCAGAAATATTTTCAGCATGTATGTGATAGACAGCTTCTTGATCTTTAGCAGATCAGGGAGGCCTGAGAGAAAAGACTCTGGTTATAAACTAGATCGATGATAGAAATGATTGAAGTACTGATTTAAGCGCCACTTTCACTTTTTTTTCACATAGATCATGAACACATTGATTCAGTGATAATCACTGGCATGGTGTGTAAATGGGTATTAATTAGTCATCTGGAAAAGTAGCATTAGATGCAGGCATGCTTTCACACTTTTGCAATTTTGCAACTTTGCATAACCGAGAAGCTGTCAAAATTCTGGGTGAGAAGATGATTTGCTTTTTTAAAGGAGTATTATATCATACCATTACAGCACAAATCAGTAAACAGCCTGGGGAAAGTATTCAGCTGCAACCACAAAGATGCTAGTTTGATGCACACAGCAGGGTAATAGTGGAAAGAACTATTATTTTAAGATGGAAGCAATTTGATCATTGCGAAAAATTTATTTTTGGTTCAGTTTCTAATTATGGAAATACATCCAGACAGCAATGATTATGAAATGAAAGGTTTATTGAAATAATTGGAAGCAGTGTTTGGTTTGTGTGTACATGTGTTTTATTTCATTCCCACAAGAAGAAGCAAAGGTCTTTACAATGGGAGTAAAATAGCATCCGGATATTGTCAGACAGCTCCATTGGAAAAAGCCAAAACCTTTTCTGGAAAATGTACATTTCCACAAAGACACTAAGGTAATTCTTCCTTTGATTTATGTGCATTTGTTTGTATTTGTAGCTATGGACTTGGATGGAGGATCTGCAAAAGGAACTGTTAGAGGAGGTGTGCTCGGACTCGGTGGACTCTGTACAGGAACTGATCAAACAGTTTCAGCAACAGCAAGCCACCACACTGGAGGCCACACTCAATGTTATTAAAGAAGGAGAAGACCTCATTCAACAACTCAGGTTAATGCACGTTAAACACACATGCATTAATGCTCACATACAGTACATAAACATATAGTCTTACCTTTCTTCCATTTCTCTTACAGAGATTCAGCGATGAGCAGTAATAAAATGCCGCATAACAGTTCAATAGCTCACATCGAGAGTGTGCTACAGCAGCTGGATGAGGCACAGGGTCAGATGGAAGAGCTATTCCATGAAAGAAAGATTAAACTGGACATCTTTCTTCAACTACGCATCTTTGAACAGTACACCATTGAGGTGAGCAGCTATGGTCAAGTATGAACTTTTATGTGATATCAAATAACGTATCAGGCTCGGATCGGTCACACTTTCTGCGCTCTAATTAACCTAGAATTCCCTTATTTTATAGCTGGCTGTTACAGATATGTGATACTTAGATATCTTCTCAAGGAAAAATATAGAAATGAAACTTGGATATATTTTAAAGTAGTCAATGTGCAGCTTGTACAGCAGTACAGATTTACTGTCCTCTGAAAATAACTAAACATAAATCCATTATTACCTAAATAACTAGCAATAAATGTGAGTACACCCTAAATGAATGTTTCAAAACTGTGTCCAAAGTGTCAATATTTGGTGTGAGCACCATTTTTAACTCGCACTGCCTTAATCCTCCTGGGTATGGAATTCACCAGAGCTGCACAGGTTGTTGCTGGGATCCTCTTCCACACCACCATGATGACATCACGGAGCTTCTGGATGTTAGATGCTTCACAGGTGCTCAATAGGGTTCAGGTGACATAATTGCCACCTTCACCTTCAGCTTCTTTAGCAAGGCAGTTGTCACCTTGGCATTGTGTTTTGGGGTTGTTTTAATGTTAGAAAACTGCCGCCCCAGTTTCTGAAGGGAGGGCATCATGTTTTGCTTTAAAATGTCACAGTACATGCTGGAATCCATGTTTCTCCCAATGAACCACAGCTCCTCAGTACAAAGCAGCACTCAAGCAGCCCCAGACAATGATGCTTGACTGTAGGCAAGACAGTTGTTTTGGTGTCTTTACATGCTGGACAGTATCTGAGCCAAACAAGTTTATCTTAGTCTCACTAGACCACAGGACATGTCTCCAGTAATTCATGCTCTTGGACAGGTTGTCTTCAGCAAACTGTTTGCAGGCTTTCTTGTGAGCCAGCTTCAGAAAAACACTGACAAGTTTCACTTCTGCAGCATTTAAATCAATGCTGGCAGCACTCATGTGTCTGTTTTTTTAAGCCAGCTTCTGCATCTGACGCAAAGCATGAGGACTCAACTTCTTTGACTCTGTATGAACCTGGCCACTGTACTGTTGTTCAGTTTCAGGGTGTTACTGATCTTCTTATAGCCCTGGCCATCTTTGTGTAGAGCAACAATTTTAATTTTCAAATCCTCAGAGAGTCTTTGCCTTGAGGTGCCATGTTGAACATCCAGTGGTTAGTATGAGAGGATTGCACTCAAAACACCAAATTTTAACTGCTTTACTACAAGATACACAAATTTGTATGGTCCTGTCAAGCAGACAAAAACATGAACAATATTATTATTTTTTTATTTGTTTGTTTATTTAACAGGGACAATACACTAGACATTGTTACATGCATATCGTGTACATAGGGCATATAGCAAACACACACACATATATATATACAGTACAGACCAAACGTTTGGACACACCTTCTCATTTAAAGTGTTTTCTTTATTTTCATGACTATGAAAATTGTAGAGTCACACTGAAGGCATCAAAACTATGAATTAACACATGTGGAATTATATACATAACAAAAAAGTGTGAAACAACTAAAAATATGTCATATTGTAGGTTCTTCAAAGTAGCCACCTTTTGCTTAGATTACTGCTTTGCACACTCTTGGCATTCTCTTGATGCCTACGTTGAAGAACCTACAATATGACATATTTTCAGTTAACTTTTTTGTTATGTATATAATTCCATATGTGTTAATTCATAGTTTTGATGCCTTCAGTGTGACTCTACAATTTTCATAGTCATGAAAATAAAGAAAACTCTTTGAATGAGAAGGTGTGTCCAAACTTTTGGTCTGTACTGTATATATAATATATATAAACTTTTGGTCTGTACTGTATATATTTTATATATAGATTTTCAATTATCCAGAGTAGCCACCTTTTGCTGTAATAAAATCTTTGCACACTTTTGGCATTCTCTCAGTCAGCCTGATGATTTAGTCACATGGAATGGTTTTCAAACAATCTTGAGGTGTTCCCAGAGGTGTTAAATACTTGCTTTTCCAGCATTCTCTGATCCAACTCGATTTAGATTAATTGATTATGGAGGCCATGTCATCTGATGCAGCACTCCATTACTCTTCTTCCTGAGCAAATAGCTCTGACATAAATCAAAGGTGTATTTGCTGCTATCGTTCTGTTGGAAAACAATGATAATCCCACTAAGAGCAAACCAGATGGGATGGCATGTTGCTGCAAATGCTAGTTAAAGGTGCCCTCAATTTTGATTACATCCCCAACAGTGTCACCAGCAAAGCACCTCCACACCATCACACTTCCTCTTCCATGCATCACAGTGGGAACCACACATTCAGGAACTGTTTGTTCACCCTCTCTACATTTAACATAGACACAGCAGGTGGAACAAAAAGTCTTACATTTGTACTCTTTAGACCAGAGGACAGTATTCCCCTTATCTAATGACCTTTTTTTATGTTTCTTGGCCCAAACACATCTCTACTGCTTGTTGTTCATCCAAAATAAAATAAAAAATGGTTTTCTTTACAATTTGAAGATAAGGGGCTTGACTCACTTGAACTCCAGAAAGCAGCAGAGGTAGCTCTTGGTCATCATTTCCTTTACATTTAATGTTCTAAAGATTTTTCAGATTGACTGACTTTTCTTCTTGAAGTAATGACTATTTTTTTTTACTTAAATAAGTGTTACTTGCAATATTATGGATTTTTATAGTAGTTGTAGTAGCCCTAAGAGAGATGCACAAGCCAACTGATGGTCTAAAGCACATTAAGAATGCAAGAGATTTACAGATTAACTCTTGACATAAGGCACAAGGTATAAGGTACACCTGTGATTTAAAACTATTCCTCGGGAATGCCATGAGTTGGGCAAGCTTTGATTAAAGACACATAAAAATATTTTTGGGTTGTTTTAGACTTTTATAATATAATATACCATATACATTATATATAGGGTTTATAAAGCCAACCATTTAAACCTAAAAAAATTTGCATTAGCTCCATAGTGCACTGTTATATGGGTTAAAAAGAACTTTGTAGATTTTCCAAGC
The DNA here is from genome assembly GCF_014805685.1 of Silurus meridionalis. Taxonomy (NCBI): domain Eukaryota; kingdom Metazoa; phylum Chordata; class Actinopteri; order Siluriformes; family Siluridae; genus Silurus; species Silurus meridionalis. The sequence goes on from NC_060886.1 coordinate 17,921,666, forward strand.
CAGTTGAAGAACTTGCCACAGACCTCACTTGCTGTTTTTGCACAAAATATCAGACTACTGTGTCTGAAAAAGTCAGTTACTTTATATCCTCCTTTCTTTAATACCATAAAAATACTGTAAAATATATTTTAAAAAATCTAAATAGAAAATAGAACAAAATTAACATATTTATGAAATATATAAAAATATTTACAGAATACAGTGCATAAAAGAAAATGCTTAGTGTGCTTACATTTCTGCTCAGTACTGCATGGCCTGCCAAATGTAGCAACATAAAATGTTGCACATGAAACTAATTTTAAATAAAATCTATTTATTCATTGTTTAAATATCTGTTATTAGGTAGGGTCAGGGTAATATTGCTTGTAAACTTGAATATGAATGAGTTTGGAATTTTCTTTCTCCTGTAATGTGCAGGTCACTGCAGAACTGGACACGTGGAACGAGGACTTGGTACGGCAAATTAGCGAATTCAGTGCCGAAGAGCCCAGTCTGGTGGAACAGAGGCTCCAACGACACGCTGATAGAAAACTGGCCATGAATAACATGACATATGAGGTCATCCAGCAGGGCCAAGACCTACACCAGTACATCATGGAGGTCCAGGCTTCAGGTGAGAGAGAGAGAGAGAGAGAGAGAGAGAGAGAGAGAGAGAATAAAATAGGATAGATGTATGGATGAATGGATGAGTAGATTACTGTCATACAAACAAAACTTCAGATCAATAAGCAATCTTCATATGCAGGTGAAGAGGCAATGGAGAGAGATAAGTGTATAAGGCGGAGTGAGGGATATAGAGAGATGAATAAAGAAAGGGAGATAAGCAGATGTTGGGTGTCTGAGCCAGTGAGGCAGCTGAGCTTTATGGTCTTTGGCTTAACTCTGCAGCTGTGTGACTCTGCATGCAAAGAAGCCAAATAATAGGTTAAATAATCAAAGCCAATCTATAACCCCCTCTGTCCATTTCTCCAGATTCACTCTACTTTGATTTCTATGTCCCCTGACCCTCCACTCCTCCATTCCTTTAATCCTCTTGCTCTGTTTCTGCCTGCATTTCTGTGTATTAGAGATATATTTAACATGGGAAACAGGCTTTCTGTCTTCAAACTGCTGACCCATCTCACACCCCCCCTACTCCCACATATGGACCTTGGCTTATGAGTCGCTGCTGGTTCTGGCTTTGGAAATGCCACTCTGCCAAATCACACTGAGACAATCTCACACACTCTCGCTTATGTGCTGAGTGAGTCTTTGTCTCTTCTCTAATGCAGTCAAATTACATTTGACTGGCCACATAATTGATACTATAATGATATCTGAAATAAGTATTTTAGATTAAATGAAAAAACACCATTTAAACATTTTGTATATTGCGCTGTGAATAATTTCTTTGCTTTTTCACACATTTCTTACTGTATTTTGTTTCTTTTTCTGTTCCAGAAAAGGGAACATATATAACCCTGTGTTTTATTGATAAATGATGTGATTCTAGACAATAGTCATGACTGTAAATAATAAATCATGCACCGTATGGTTTTACTACAGTGACCCTAAGCAACACTTATGGCATCAGTGATGCACAGGACACTTCATGGAAAAAGTGGATATGTATTGACACCTAGTGGCTATTTTACGTATATGCATCTGTACATTCAAGCATTGTTCTTCAATACTTGAGTTGAATTTAAAAGTTTACATTCACCGTGAAATACTGATTCAAAAGGGTAAAAATACACCACTATTTTTTACATTTTATATACAAAACAGAAGGATTTGAATCCTATCCTGGCAAAACTGAGCACACATTGTTCACACACTCATTTGCAAGCTATGTAGAGAATTACAATTAAAACTCACTTGACCTCACTTGATATTGTAACATATTTTAACATGATTTGATCATTTTCTACTTGGGGTAATGAATAATGTTAAATACACAAAATCTGTAGAATTTAACACAGTAAATGTTTTGTTGATAGAAATATCATGTTTGGTCTTTCAAATTTTGTCCATAGGTTTTGCCTATGTGTAAAATTTGCTTTTATTCATAGGCAAAACACTGACTATGTTATATTTGATTGCTTGTGTGTGTGTGTGTGTGTGTGTGTGTGTGTGTGTGTGTGTGTGTGTGTGTGTGTGTAGGCATTGAGTTAACAGGGGAGAAGGAAGTGGATTTGGCGATGCAAGTGCAGGAACTGCTGGAGTTTCTTCATGAGAAACAACATGAACTGGACATGAGCGCAGAGCAGACACAGAAACGGATGGAACAGTGTCTCCAATTACGACATTTGCAGGCTGAGGTTAAACAGGTAAAACGTACAAAAAATACATTAAAACTTACTCATACACACTCAGTATACTGTACATACTTATAAAACTAAGGCACAAAGCACATAAAAAACACCTACAAGCACACATCTTATCTTAGTTCTAAGCTTGTTATTCATTTCACAGAAGGCATGACAGTTGGTATGTGGCAAAATCTGGCGTGCCATGTGGCCAAGAAAGTTCAAAAAAGCACAAAGTTATGCAAAGAAGCGTGTTCGTGACATCGCATGGCTTTCCGTAGGAGCAAACATTTTAAATTCTATAAGTAAATCCATAGAAACAGCTATCAGCATCTAGCAGAAAGAAGCAGTGCAGCGCTAGGTAGCAGCAACATATGCAAGTGGATGCATAGTGTTACAAATATAACAAGCAATGACAAGAAATGACAAGCAGACTGACCTGCTTAGCTTGAGTCAGCCATATGCAAATGGAGAGAACTGCAGTCATGCAAAAATCTGTTAACTTTTAAAGCAAATGTGCTATGAGATTTGTGTGGAAAGTTATGAAGACGCAGAGTGCAGAAAAGTGTACTGTGTGTCCTCATTCTCAGTCTCACCTCTCCAGGCAGAAACAAAAATGTGTATGAATTAAACATGTCTTCCATTATGCTGTAAGGCTAGTGCTCAATCTGCTCTTTTTCCATGAACTATGGTTCTATACCACTGAGATATCAAGCCTCAAAACTTTCAGCAATCTCTGTATTCGATATCAGACAGGTTTTATATCCCAGGCCGGCCCTGGATTACTTTTTGGCCTGCATATTTAGGATTATCCCCAGGAAAACTAAAGTGTACAGGACAGGAGGCAGACTTGCAGTTGTTTAATTTATACAACTGAGCAGCTATGGATCAAGGGCCTTGCTCAAGGGCTCAACAGTGGTAGTTTGTTGGGTGCTAGGATTGGAAGTCATAACCTTTCACTCAAAAATCCCTCTGTCTTTTCAACCGAGCTACCATTTCCCACACCCTCAGAACTAGGATTGAAAATCATTCCAGTTGTAAATCATCAATTCCATAAATTATTGATGCTGAAATGGATTGTCTAGCTAATAGAGAAACACATTTAATTAACTTTTAAATTCTGGCCTTAATAACTAAACAAATATGCATGAGGAGTTATTTACTACCTAAAATGAATGACAAAAATACAGCTACTTTTCAGTACCGTTCCCAATATATAGAGGTTTATTTATAAAACAGTGTTTCTATGCCTTTTATAAATGGTTATAAACAATTATACAATTGTATATTTTTTCTTTGCATATCTATGAATTTCATAAATTATAGTAGTTTATTGTATATTAGTAACATGTATCATTTCTAACAGGTTATCTCAAAATAGCATCCACTTAAGCATATGGTAGGCTACAGTACATTTGTACTGCCCTATTCAGACCTATTAGTTGTGCTGGTCCAGACAGCGGGTCAGAGGCTAATGATGGCTCTGGCTACTCAGATGTCTGTCTCTCCTTCCTGCTTTCTCTGAGCTAATCTCATTCAGGATTAAATAAAGGGTCAAGGAGTGTCTCTAGAGACAGCCATCAAGTGCCTCCACTTATACAACTGCTAATAAAGAGAAATGGACTGATTAAGGGATAAAGATATGGAAAGTTAGAGGCAGAGACAGCTAGAGAGGGAGAGAGGCTTTCTCTGAATCCACCAGGGAATCTGGTTTCATGTATGTTTAAAATTTGGAAGCCAGTAGGCTGAATTAGTCAAGCATGCATCTAAATACCAGTGAAACGAAACACTGCTTATTCCAAAATGAATTATCTGATATGTGTGGGAAATACTGTCACAAGGTGAACTTTCTATTTACTGAATACGACAGGTTTACCTAAACTCTTTTGCATGTATTTCACTATCTCAACTATAAATAAACATAGCTCTTTGTCAGTTTACCCAAATGTATTTCATGTTTAACACATTTAGAATCGTTGTTCCAATCATTGAGGGACACAGAACAACACACTGTCTAAAGGCAACCGTTATATAAAGATTCATTTGCATCTCGTATCATAATTATCAGTATTTAAATTATAATGTAATTAAAGTGAAATAATACAATACATTTAGAATTGGACTTACAATCAGAACAAGTTTTTATTACTATTATATATATATATATATATATATATATATATATATATATATATATATATATATATATATATATATATATATATATATAATAGTATATAGAGTATAATAGTATAAAATATATAATTTCTCAATGATAGAAGCTTCTAGATATAACATTATATAAATTGAAAAAGAAAGAAAGAACACTACACAATGTACAGTCAGGGTGACACGCATTACAGATCCTATATACAGATATGTATAGAAAGTATAGAAATTATGGAAGCATATGCAATAAATAATAAATAGAAAAATAATATACTGAATATTGTACATGTTTACATATTAAACCCTGAATGTTTTCATGTAGATTGTTCAGCTAACATCCCATATACTACTCTTGAGTCACTAAGAAGATAAAGAAGCTACAAAACATTTTGGTTTGATGCATAATTCCTAATTCTGTCTGTGTGTGGGTGTGATTTTGTGTTTAGGTGCTCAGTTGGATCCGCAATGGTGAGTCTATGTTGAATGCCAGCATGGTTAATGCCAGCTCACTGTCTGAGGCTGAACAACTACAACGAGAGCATGAACAGTTTCAGCTTGCTATAGAGGTACACATATACACAAACACACACACACACACACACACACACACACACACACACACACACACCTAAACCCCATGCAGCTTATAACAGCTCTGGAACCCATTTGTGGATACGAATAAAAAGCCCCTTTAAAAACGTATTAGCAGCATTTATTTTACCTCAGTATACAGGATGTAACTGTAGCTGTAAGAACCACCAGTATCCAAGGCTAGAACAGACATTCATGCTTTTATTAAGAGAAGTAAAAACACAACAGGATTTTTTTCACTTCCAAATGTAATTTTAAGTAAAGACATTAAGACATGCTGTTTATCTACATTTATAACAGACACTATTCAGTAATTCAGGTCTCTTGGTTCATTGGGACACATTGCAGCTTTAAAATATTTAATAGTCTACTATAATACGTGTATAACCACAGATTTTCTAAACGATTATGTTCTTTATTGAAGAAGGAAGAGTGTTTATTTTGTCTTTGAAAACAGAACCAGATACATCTGTTGCACCTTTTTGTACTTCATGAATTTAGCATTTACACACACTGATTTACTAGATTTATTAGTGTAGAAAAGTCAGATCATCTTTTTTTCCTCGGAAGGCTGCAGTGCTCGGTTGCTTATCATTGTAGTTTTTGGCTCCAGGTTTTGTGTGCTGAAAAGTACAAAATTCACAGATGATTTTACTGGTAGCTGTAGCATTAAATAGAGCAATCTAAACATGAAAGACATGTAACATTTCTTTTCATCTCCAGTGTTCCTTTAAAAAGATATTATAGGGTTTTATTTTTAGCATTCTCAGCTGACAGCTTGTAACTATTTGTAGCTGTTCGAATCCTAAGCATTTTAAGATTTCTAAATAAACTGTATTTATTGTCAATTTCTTTTTTTGTCTCTGTCTCCTTCTCCAGTCCTTGTTCCATGCAAACTCTCTACAGAAGACCCATCAGAGTGCACTTCAGGTCCAGCAGAAGGCAGAAGTCATGCTGCAATCGGGCCACTATGACCCTGACGCTATCCGCACCTGTGCTGAAAAGGTGGCCATGCACTGGCAGCAGCTCATGCTAAAAATGGAGGACCGGCTCAAGCTAGTTAACGCATCTGTGGCCTTCTACAAGACCTCTGAGCAGGTGAAATGCACCACCCACTGGTTACTTAGTAATATATGTAATATATATAATGCTAGTCAGTAACATAACATAAGAATAGTAGAAGAAAGAAAATGCTGCAAGAAAATATTGGGAATTTTAAATAGGATCTGTAGATGGTTGAATGTGAACTTGTGTGTGTGTCTGTGGTATATAGGTGTGCAGTGTGTTGGAGAGTTTGGAGCAGGAATACAGACGGGATGAGGACTGGTGTGGAGGTCATGATAAGCTGGGCCCTTTAGCTGAGAGTGACCATGTGTTTCCCCTCATCAGCAAACATCTGGAGCAGAAAGAGGCTTTCCTGAAGGTAAATGAAGGAAAGGTCACATACATTTAGTCTAAGACTGATTTAATGTAATCTCAGTTTTATTTCTGTAAAGATCCCTGAATAATTTTTAATACCAAATACCTTTAAAGTACCTTTTATTATCTGTTTTTATCTCTTTGTGCGGACAGAATGGAGACTAGATAATTATTTTTAAATAAATAAAAAATTTAGTCATAGTTCAACATGAAACATAGTAAAATATTTGTATCAAATTATATATAGATTTAATATGAAAAGAAATTCTGACCTGCTTATTTCTCAAGAGTTTCAACAGTGTTTCATTTAAAACATTTAATTGCACTCTTCTCACACATTTTCCACTGCGTTTTTTGTGTTGGGACTTCTAAGGAGATTCTTTTTTATTTGTAAGCATAAATTCTGGATTTTCTGAATATTAAACGATGAAATAATTCACAGTAATTTTCATAGCTTTTCTTGATTAGATTAGCACATGTAGCCACTGTAATTCATTTAAAAACGTGTCGCTTCACAGTTTTACACAAATCCCTTTTTCTCCGCTTATTGCACAGATTAGTTTTGTGTAAAACAGGATTGTGTGTAATTATCTGTGTTAGTCACTCAGAAAAACAAGAATGAGTGTTTTGCATAAACTGAAATCCTGAAAAACGGGGCTTTTTTAGATCTGAGATCTTTGTTCTTTCTAACGTGCTGTTTTTCAGGCATGTACACTAGCCAGACGTAATGCTGAAGTTTTTCTCAAGTACATCCACCGCAACAACGTCAGCACTCCTGCTTCCTCTGGCAACACCCGTGGCTCTGAACAGCAGGTCAAAGGTCAGACCATGCGGATAAACCTTTTCAAATTTTCTTTTCATTATGCTTAATTACAGTATGCTAAAACCTCTACTGTGTTCTAATAGGGTATTATATCTTTATTTATATCTATATTATATCTATGTTGTTTTCTTTTGTAGCAATCCTCAATGAACTGTTGCAGAGGGAGAACAGAGTCCTGCACTTCTGGACCATGAAGAAACGGCGCTTGGATCAGTGCCAGCAGTATGTGGTGTTTGAGCGCAGCGCCAAACAGGTGAGATCCATCAAACCAGCACAGACAGACAGACACACACACACACACACTCACACACACACAAACACACACACATGCACAGACACATATACACACACACACACATGCGGTGAATACACCTCAGATTTGTGTAGTGATAGCACTTACGGCATCAACATAAAAAAAACAAGACAACCCTCGTTTATTTGGAATGAATGCACTTTTAAACACCTGACATCTTTATATCCCTTTTCTGTCTTTTATACTTTCTCACATGTGCAGCATTTCTTTTCATCTTCACATTGCAGGCATTAGACTGGCTTCAGGAGGCAGGTGAATATTTCCTCTCCACTCACAACACTTTAGGCGACTCAAGTGAGAAAACTCAAGAGTTGCTGAAAGAGTATGACAACTTCTGTGTCCCTGCCAAGGTAGGTATTGCTCATGCACAATGCTGGTGAAGAAATTACTGTCTGTAATTTTCTTCTGTAGCACAGAGCACAGAGTGCTTAAATTAGCAATTTGCAATATGTGAAGATGATTCTAGACGTAAAAATGTACTAGTATACATACTAAGTTTGCTTTTGGTAAAGACTGGTAAAGTGTGCCTCAGGATGCTCACAAGATGCTGTAAGTGGAAGGTTTTTACTTTCAAGTGTTCAGTCAGATTCTGGGGGCACACTGGTAGCATTTATGTTAAATAATAATATTAATAATCAAACACTAATTAAGGTTAAGTATCGCATGTGGTGACTTTCAGCAAACCAAGGAGAAGGTGAAGCTGCTGATCCAGCTAGCTGACAACTTTGTAGAGAAAGGCCATGTGCATGTGACTGAACTAAAGAAATGGGTAAGCACGGTGGACAGGCGCTACAGAGACTTCTCCCAGCGCATGGGGCAATACCGCTGCAGCTTGGAGAATGCACTAGGCATTAGCACTGAGGTGAGAAAGAAACGTCCATTATATAACGTAAAGCATTTATTCCAAATACACACTTATGAGCCTGTATTGTTTAAGAAAATGTTTCAATCAGATACAGTATATCATGTCATTGCTGTTACAGACATGATGCAACTTAAGCTGATCAGAGATTTTCATGCCTCTAAAAACAGTTATTATACCAAAAACTGATACATGTGTTAGAGGTATTTATTAAAATTGTATTGTCTATGGCAAAATGTATGCATGTTTGTGTGTTTCTCTTTTTCAGCGAAATAAGGACCTGGAGTTAGATATCATTCCAGCCAGCCTGACCGACCCAGAAGTCAAACTCCGTGAACCCAACCATGAGGTCAATGAGGAGAAAAGGAAGTCAGCCAGGAAGAAAGAGTGAGTGTTAAAACTTTTATAAAGTTTAATTGGGTATAAATATGAATGCAACACTTAACCAATTCCTGATTTAAAAAATTAGATAATATACCATACCCAATAAAACTAAATACCTATATGTAAGAACTACCTAAAAGGAAAATAAAATTGAACTTGCTATTATGTTAACCAGTGTGTGTGTGTGTGTGTGTGTTTAGATTTATTATGGCAGAGTTGCTGCAAACTGAAAAAGCCTATGTTAGAGATCTGCATGAGTGCTTAGAGGTAAGAGAGGTCTTTTTAAATGACACCAATTTTATCAATTACAGATGAGAACACCGCAGTTTTTGATATAAAGATTTTTCCTTCAATTTTCACACAAACCCTAAAGGAAAATGACTGTATGTAAATTTCCAATTGCATAATTTCATGTGGCATTTCTGAAAACAGCAATTTACTTTGTGCGTGCGTGTGAATGTGTAGACATACCTCTGGGAGATGACTAGTGGTGTGGAGGAGATCCCACCAGGCATCGCCAACAAAGAGCATGTCATTTTCGGAAACATCCAGGAGATTTATGACTTCCATAATAAGTAAGATATTATCTATAAACACATTTTAGAATCAGTGTTATACAGTACATTATTCAGGTCAGTTTTACTGTGATGTTGGTGTTTTCATTTCCTTTTAACGTCCTTTTAGCTAGAAATATGTAAATGTAAGCAAATGAAATGTTGAGTATATTCATTTGATATGCAAATGATTCTGGACCATGATTAAACATTGTTTTAATCCTTATCTCTTTCTGTTTAGCATTTTCTTAAAAGAGTTGATCAATTACGAGCAGTTGCCTGAGGATGTGGGCCATTGCTTTGTCACATGGGTGAGTGCTTTTGATGCACCATCAGCTAGTGTCAAGCCTCTTATAATAATAATAATAACAAAAATGATGAGAAATATCAATATTTACATACTGCATACGGCATTGTTTCCCCAGGCGGATAAATTCCAGATCTATGTGTCCTACTGCAAAAATAAGCCAGACTCAAATCAGCTTATCCTGGAGCAAGCTGGAAGCTTTTTTGATGTAAGAGAATCTCTGCTCATTTTCTGTGTTATTACGTCTTCAATCTGTTATACCCCATTTAAGAAAAAAGGGCGAGTGTGTCAAATGGGATTTTATTGTATAAAGAAAACACTTTGTGACGTTTTTTTCAGATTACAGTAGCTACAAATTACAAACAGTATGTACACAGACACAATGAATGACATCACACAGATGCAGGCCAAAATAACAAACATAACTCTGTACCATCATGTACAAAAATGCCGCAAATACGAGATGATGCGCTGCCATACCTTTCTACTTTGTTGGGACACAGAGATACAATTGAAGAAAAATGCAAAGAAATATTTTAATATGCAGATTTGGAATATGTAGAACCTATATGAACAGTATTTAAGGGGTCTGGCTTGGTCTCATGGTCAATATAAAGCTTTGGGATGTCTAGCAAGAGGTTTAACATAAATCTCAGAACACAGTGGAATTTAGCATGAAGGAGCTGCATATACATTAGAGGGGGCCTTAAATGCCACCACAGAGATGGCGTTGCACAACTTGCTGACCGTCAGTAGATAATGGAGCAGGATCCCGGGAGTAAGATATCAGCACAAGACAAACCTCTCACTCTGAATCTAGACACAGGAAAAAAGATCCCAGACCAGTCCTGAGAACACAAAGCAAAACAACTCTATATTTTATCACCTTATTTTTTTTAGTTAGATTGAGTTATCTAAATATGAGACCTGTTGTAGACACACACACACACACACACACACACACACACACACACACACACACACACACACACACACACACACCAACACCATAGTTTAGCTAACTGACATGTTTTCAACAAGTACTCAATTTTAGCCAGTGGGAGGCACCGAACACTGAATTGCAGGATGCCACAATATTAATCATAAAGCAAACACTGAGCAAAGACAGACCTTAATGAGTTCTGTGTGCTGTACTTGAGCTTGCTGTTATAATCTACTGATTATCCGCTGTGCAGGAAATCCAGCAGAGGCATGGCCTGGCAAACTCCATCTCCTCTTACCTTATCAAGCCTGTACAGAGGATCACCAAGTACCAGCTTCTCCTCAAGGTGCTGTGTGTGTGTGTGTGTGTGTGTGTGTGTGTGTGTGTGTGTGTGTGTGTGTGTATAAAAAAAGTGGTCAAAATTATGTTAAACAGTATAATACGTTTTTTCTTCTTTTTATCTTTATGCTGTTCCATCATGTGCAGAAATGTTTATCATATGTATAATGTATGTAATTTGATATTCTCCCTTTTGTAGCTGACTTTTATATAAAAATACCACTTTGTATTTATGTATCGCAAACGTCAGTGCTGCATATCTGAACTGGTTTGTGTATATTAAATCAGCATGTAAATGGTTTTATCTATTTGTCCTCCCAGGAGCTGTTGAGCTGTTGTGAAGAAGGTAAAGGTGAGATTAAGGATGGGCTGGAGGTGATGCTGGCTGTACCGAAGAGAGCCAATGATGCCATGCACCTCAGCATGCTAGAGGGTATGTATTTATTTCACATTATAAAGTAAAAGCACAGAGAGTACATATATACTTACAATACCAGCAAAACCCCCTGTTATTGTATTCAAATTTTTCTGGTAAACTAGATAACTGTTTTCCAACCTTTTGAGGCTTCAGCCATGACGATCGCTCTTTGTTCTGGCTGTAGGTTTTGATGAGAACTTGGATGTGCAGGGAGAGCTGATCCTGCAGGACACATTCCAGGTGTGGGACCCCAAATCCCTGATACGGAAAGGACGAGACCGTCACCTCTTCCTCTTTGAGATCTCTCTTGTCTTCAGCAAAGAGATCAAAGATTCAGCTGGCCGCACTAAATACGTCTACAAAAGCAAACTACTGGTAAACCAGGATGTCAGATTTTTTTTTCATTAGGCATATTCGTGTAATGCTGTGAAAATATAACTCTTCAGTGTTTCGTTATGAGCTGGTTTCTTTTTCAGGTCTTGCCAGTGGCCATGCAGCTTTTGCAAAAATAGAAACAGTTGTGCTAATAACTCCTTTCTCTGAAGCATTGAAAAAACAGGCACTAGGCAGTGTATAATTTTGCTTAAGGGTGTTGCAGTAGGTGTGGCTCTTTGCATTGTTTTGGAACATTTATTAAAAGAACATGTGCATTCATAATTTCTTGGTTTGTGGTATATTTACAGAAAAGTATTTTTTTCCTTGTGGTTTTTTTTAAAGACATCAGAGCTGGGGGTGACGGAGCACATAGAGGGTGACCCCTGTAAATTTGCACTATGGGCAGGACGGACACCTTCATCTGACAACAAGACAGTTCTTAAGGTGCCATTTAGGAGATATGCATAAATATTACTAATCAATGATATTACAAAAAAAAATAAACATATGACTCTAGTTCATTATGTGCATTTATTAAACAATATCACTTGAGATCCTTATGTGTATTGATTTTATAAAAGCAGCATGAGTCGAAATAACAGCTATATTCAACAGGCGTCCAGCATTGAAGTAAAGCAGGAGTGGATAAAGAACATACGGGAAGTCATTCAAGAGAGGATCATTCACCTGAAGGGGGCACTAAAGGAGCCTATACCAATACCCAAAACACCTGCCAAGCCTCGCAATCACAGCAAGAGGTTAGACTTTCGGTTGTGTCCATTCAAACATCTGAGCATTGTTTTAAAACCATTTACACTACAGCTGGCATAGCTATTCATATGGCAAGGACTGTTATAAAACATTGATTTGTTTGTGTGTGTCTATGCAGAGAAATTGGAGAGGATGCTGATAGCCAGGGAGATGGCAGCAGTCAGCCGGACACCATCTCTATTGCCTCTCGAACATCTCAGAACACAGCAGACAGTGACAAGGTAGAAACTCAGAACATTTTTGTGCTCACTTTGTCTCATAGAGTCTACAGTCAAATCAGTTGCACAGCATGAGGAACTGTGAGATGTTCATTCTGCAAGTGAGAGGAAATTAAAGCTAAATTATTTTAAGACATTGAATCATTTTTAGAGAAAATTTGGTGACCACACCCCCTAAAAGGGCAATGTGACTTTTGATTGACAGGTGGATTTGAAACAGGGTTTCCTGCCCTTTTCTTAAGACTTGAGCAGGGGTGGTATTATGGCTAAGTAAGAATGGAAGCCATGATGGCACTTTGTATTTAGAGTGCCATATAATAATATTGAAACATGAAAAGTCTGTTTAGGTTGTGTATTAGTTTGTGTCGTGCCCCAAGAAATTATGAGAGACCCAGTGAAATCAAAGTAAGAGCTTTTACACTGTATCTTTTTAAAGGCCATTGTTAGTTTAAGCATGATATTAGTATTACTTACAGGAGGAGAGAGAGAAAGAGTGAGTGAGTGAGTGAGTGAGTGAGTGAGTGAGTGAGTGAGTGAGTGAGTGAGTGAGTGAGTGAGTGAGTGTGTGTGTGTGTGTGTGTGTGTGTGTGTGTGTGTGTGTGTGTGTGTGTGTGTGTTTAGTGTCTCTGTGAGATGACTGTCAAGCTAAGCTGGAACCATGTTGAGAGCATGTTGAGTGTGTGTGAGTGTCCTCATGCTGTCGTTTTTCTGTTGCACTGCTTTGTTGGTGAAATGTCAGCACATCGTATTTGGCGGAGGTAAATAAGCCCACATGCATTTCTTTCACACTTGACAACAGCAGCAAACACTTGCACACTTGCCATGTGGGAGTATTATTTTCCCCAGCTGTGTCCTCCAGACGAGTCTGTGGGCAGGTTTGGTCTTTTCTGCCCTGTTGTTCTTTGTGTGCGGATTCTGCTAAAATTGTGTTTTCTTTCTACTCAAAACTCGAGTGCAGTTTAGCAAATAGAGACTAATGCATCTGTGCACTCATTTAATATCATGAGCTGGCTTTAGATTCGGATCTCAGTTACTTCAGAGACACTTTGCGATATAGTCGTGACTAGTGATGGATAGAAAGGCGGGAAACAGCAGCCTCTTGTTGCATCTTATATAAGTTAATACAGTACATCTTTAAAATATAAACACAATTTAGGTTTGTGTACCGAAAACAGGACAGAGGTTTTCTGGCAATAGTAAATTTGTTGAATTACTCTTGATAAATGTATTTATTTATTTATTTGTCTATTATTATTTTTATTTGGAGCCCTGCATTGTCGATTGTTCACTGGTAATGCTTCCTCTGCTTGGTTTTATAAACAGTTATTTTCTTGGTTCTTTGTGGATTTTCAAAACCACTCAAAAGCCCAACCTTCATCTATATCCCTACATGTCTCAAATCTTTGGTCTTGGTTTTGTCGAGGTAAACACACTCCAAGCTCCAGACATGGGCTGTTTTTTTTTTTTGCTGTCTTTAAATCTTGTGGTCCAACAAGCAGACAAAGACGCCCAGTCAGGCTCCATAGCACACATGAGACGTTTTCATTCTATGGTTTTCCACTTACCATTAATTTGGGCTATGGTTCCATTGAGGAAATGAACAGGCACAGACCCAGTACTGCTCAGACAAGATCTTGATTTTTTTCTTTCAAATCTGCTGATATGTCCTGAATTGTGAAAGATTATACAGTTATGAACCAGGAATTATGCTGATGATTACATGGAATGTATGAGAGTTTTACAGTAAAGCATCAACCTGCACAAGTAGCAAATAATGTGTAAACAAGAAACACCTTTTATTCTGTAATTTTTTTAACCATACAGTACTTACCATCTGTGATTGTATTCCTGTAAAGTATTCATATTTGAATCCTACAATGAATAGTACCCTATACTCCATTTCATGCATATATGCCAGGTTTACCTATGTGTCAATCCAAAGAGAAGATGGAATCAATGATCTGTAGAAATTTTGGCACACAGTTCCAGGGTTTAGAGTTTGAGCCTGAGCCCAGGTTTATGTCTTCATGGACATTCATAGCCACCTCCCATACTGGTAGGTGGATTTGCTACTCAGAAAGTGTGAATGTTAACTGTGAATGGGTGTAGGTGTGCGTATCATGCATTGTGAAGGACTGGCATCTTGTCCAGGGTATAAATCATTAGCTCAGTATGCTGCTCATTTCCAATTGTTTTGGTTGTCTTATAAACCTAATTGTCCGAACTAATGTAATGCATTACCATATGGAAAGTTAGCTAAGTGCCTTAATGCAGACTAAGGGAAAGATATGAATTAAAAAAAGATTTAAATATTTCTATTGACAAATGTTGGTCACACATTGTTCAATTGTCTCAGGATATAGTTCCTGACCAGAATGAAGCAGTTACTGAAGAGTAAATGAACTCTAAGTGCAGTCCAACCACCTGCATTACTTGGCAGAAGAATCAAACATAAACTGATAACTAGGTTTATCGTCTAAGGCAAGGTTTCGAATGAGAAAATGTGTCTGGTCAAAGCGTGGTTGTTATTGTGTTTATAAAATACAATAGTCATTTCTTCAGCTTTACATCTAAATCAGTTAATGTTTAGGTTATGATTAGGTTTAATCTGAAAAAATCTGTACAAATCATTGAGTGCAGAGACAATAAAGCTTTTCTTCTCTCACACCACTGTATCCTCACGCCACAAGATCATGTGCATGCTTGCATTAGAGCACAGCTGCTTTAAAGAGACACACACTCCTATTGCAAAGAGCACA
The DNA here is from genome assembly GCF_014805685.1 of Silurus meridionalis. Classification (NCBI taxonomy): domain Eukaryota; kingdom Metazoa; phylum Chordata; class Actinopteri; order Siluriformes; family Siluridae; genus Silurus; species Silurus meridionalis. The sequence goes on from NC_060886.1 coordinate 17,937,199, forward strand.
GGAGGTTATAACCAGGGAGAGCACGTGTACACACACACACACACACACACACACACGCACACACACGCACACGGTGTATATGTAGATCAGATTTACACATACCCAGTAGTGACGGCTTTCATTTTCACAATATTGGCTTGGAAGCCTGTTGGTCCCAGCCAATCAGATTCTGTCACACACCTCAGCTGAGAGAGAGAGAGAGAGAGAGAGAGAGAGAGAGAGATTGAGATTGTTGAGAGTTTTATGAGGGACAGGGAGGCACAAGATAAAGAAGAACTCTTAGGTGGATAGCAGGAACGAAAGCGCTTAGAAACACAGAGAAGCACCATGCCAAAGTGGATGAGCTTTAAGCTTTTTAAAGAGAGCAGTCGTGTAAGTACTCCTCTTTATGGTTTTGTTTTGTGCTGTCATAATAAGCCACATTGGATGCAATAAACCTACTGGGAGTGTTTAATTGTTTAGTAGGCCGTTCTGTGTCACTGACAAGCTGTCAGAGTTTATATGAATTCAGGTGGTCAATTAAAGGAGGTCAGTGATGTTCCATATGATTGTGCTGAATGTAGTGAGTTTGGTCTTGCTGAAACTATAAATCCAATAGATACGGGGAGATAACGTTAAGACTTTGGTATTGTTACTTTTCTCTTAAGCTTATAACAAAACAGATTTTTTGTGAAAAACTGGCAAATTTGTTTTATTGCGAAATAATCCAGCTCTCGTATTTATTGCTCACCAACATCTGTCTGTCAGATGTTTTTTGTGTGAAATGTATGCTGACTGCATGTAGATTTTGTGTGCAGGAAACTATTAGCTATTAGAATGTGCGATGAACGTGATAAGTCAGATCCGTTTGCTCTTAAGAATGCATTAGAAAACTGAACTAAGTCTCTTGAATACAGTTGAATACGGTTCATTTTAAATCTTACATGTGCGCAAGTTTGTCTTCCGTGTAGAGTTATTTTTCAAATCTCATGAGGGATACATGATCTGAGGTATGTTTTCACTGGCATGAATTTGCAACTACAAATTAGGTCATAGTGAGGGCAGAAGCACTCCTATTCATGTGTTAGTGTTGTGTTGTTTTCTTCCCCCAGGAATATAAAATCAGCAGTCAGGTCGAACATACTTTGGTGTTTTGTGCAACTTTAAGTTCAATTCTGCAGTTTGTATTGATTTTTTTTAAGTAATGATACATGTTGTAATGCAATACATGTTGTATTGATTTAATTAAGTCATGATATGAACTTTCTTGACTTGTTGTAAGAGTCTTTAGGACCCAAAGTGATCAAACAGAGCTGTCACCTGAACATGTTTACATTGTGTTATTGGGCAGTTTTGCTTTAGTTGACTTTCTTCTAAAATATTCTACAAACCATTGATCTGTGTGTAAACATATACGGCATAAAGGAAAGGTTTGGCTGAAAAAAATATATTCTTTAAAATATATATTTTAATTATATAATAATATTAAGTCAACTTTACATAAGAAAATCTTAACAGTTTCAGTGCTTCAGTCCTTTTTTACTGAAGCACTAAAACTGTTAAGATTTTCTTATGTAAAGTTGACTCAGTTAGATTTGCACTAGAATAATAAGGTTGCTGATGAATAAAGGAGGGTTCATGCCATTCATTTTCCATTGAGCAAAATCCCAAACCACAGTTACTATAAATAAGGGATTAAATAAATTCTGTACAAATATAATTGTAATTTCTCACTATGTGAAATATTGCTATCTACAGAAATAAAGGATTAATATGCTATCCTAATGTGTGTGAGACTAGCTATCTTGAAGCCAGAATTACTTCCGGAGCATTCCCTGTAGTATGATGTCCTGCTGCACATCATCAGATTATAATGATTCATTTAATATGATGTGTACATATAAAATTACTTTTTATTCTTATTCAGAGCCAAATGAGTGTCCAGGTGACAAAATATGAATCCATTTAGCTTTTCTCTTATTTGGCAAGTGATTTCCAGTATGCCACCTCACATGAACTGTTTGGCTGAAAACCTCACTGACTAAACCTTTAGATTAAAAAGTTCAAATTAAAAAATGTGAATTGGTACAGTGTGGCAAGATAGCTAGGTTTTAGAGCTTATAGACAACCTAAGGAAAAATAATTTTTAACATTTATTATTAACTTGTTCATATCATGTTTAAAACATTAAATAGGTTAGTTGTCTGCCAATATTTTGTCTGTGAGATGTTGGATTCCATCCTTTAATTTCCCCCACATTGATTAACTGTGACTCTTGGTTTATTTATTTATTTTTATCAGTAAAGGTAGCTGCAATTTAAACATAAATATTGTAGCTCTAGCAAAAATCACACATAGAGGGAGACGGATAGAAAGAGCAAAAACTATTTCATAGCCTCTATTTTCCATCACAAAGAACCTCTATTCCATGAACTTCACAAACCCTGTGTTACCTGACGCGTGTCCTTTCCGAGGTGGGATTTTCTACGTCTGACACTGAAAATCACCTAGCAACATCACCTTCCTCCCCCTCATCATGGGGACCTGATACTTTAACATACAGATGGTTGCTGAGAGAGAAGGAATAATCAAAAAAAGACTCAGTATTGAGTGAGTTTACTTTGTGCTGTTAAAACAGGCTACCTATCTCACCTTTTACAAGCTACCCCTATTGTGAAAGGACTTTCTACTGCTGTGAGATAATAAGAGTCACCACCTGACATAGGCCTATAATGAAACATTAGTTCTGTACTCCAGCATATAACTATGGTATTATCACAGCATGATTAACGTTGTCTGCATGGTGTTTTGTTTGGTAACCTTGTACTTGGCCTGGCCAGATAGACAAAACTTCAACCCATCCATTAAAACAGATATGAATGGCTATAAGTATATCTACTAATGTAATCCCAGATAAATAATTTCATATTTATATATTTATTAATCTTGAGCAAACACATATACAGTACAACCTTGTCACAGTTTGAAAAGGACTACCTCTAGTTCAGGTGTTTTTGTCTAATCCTGTGATTTTGTGGCAGTGTGGATCAGGAAATTGAAAACCTTCTGTTACAGGTTCCTTTTGATATACATATATATATATATATATATATATATATATATATATATATATATATATATATATATATATATATATATATATATGAGAGAGAGAGAGAGAGAGACTGAGAGAGAGAGAGAGAGAGAGAGAGAGAGAGAGAGAGAGAGAGAGAGAGAGACTGAGAGACTAAGAGACTGAGAGACTGTAATTAGGTTTTAGAGTGAAGCATTACATGTACGCTATATGCACTTTCCTGTACAAAAGTTATAAATTGTAAATGATTGATGGTACCAACCAAGTGACAATGTAAGTTCAAATTTAGTATTATTTTTTTCTGGTAGTAAAGGAAAGATGATATTAATGAATAATAAACAATAATGAAATTGTGATTTCATCTTATCTTGGCAATGATGAACACAATTTACACTGATGTCCTGTCACACTCATTTGTTTGGACTGGGAAAGTTCCATCTCCCCTAATGGATTTATGCTTTCAGATGCCTCTATACTCTGTCTGTTTCATTGAGGTTTAAGCTTACTCTCTAGGTTGCTTTTATAACAGCAGCTCAATGTCTCATTTTATTTTAATTGTCTTATTTATTTTGGACAGGATACTGCAGCATTAACTGTAGACAGGGTCATTGTAAACATTGGGCTGTTAAATTTTTAAAAAGCATGATTCAATTTCTACTTCCTGAGAAACAGATTGTATGTTACTTTAGCAGAGGCATATGCTGCCTCAATGATGTTTCATCCTGTAGTACCTAGTCGTGTTGTACGTTCTGACTCTTGCTGGACTTGTATATGGCGGCGGTGATGTCGGTCATAAAATGCCATAAAACAATCAGTTTGACACACCCTAGATTTATCTACATTGTGTCTTATTTGTTCTCTGTCTGATTATCACTCTGATTTAACAGTCACTGTGGGTCAACCTTGGCGAAAAACAACTGCTAGTAGATGCACTTAAGTATTCAACCTTTAGTCATTTGCATTGCGCTGACATTGCCTTGTTTTGCAAAACATACTGTAAGAATTTTTTCAATAGTCTCTTATCTTTCTCCATAGATCAGCTAAGTCTAATTCAGTGTCATGAGGAGTTGGACACCTGATGTCTCTTTCTTCTGTTTGTAGGTGCTTGGATACATATATGTTACTGTACTTCTCTGTTCTAATGGTGGAAAAGCACACAGCACTGTCATGAAGAAAAGAATACAGCAGGAATCATTTCTTTTTTTTTCTGGCTACATTACTGTTTTTCAGCAAATATTTTGGAAAGTGTTGCATTTCATGAAATGTGTTTAACCAAAAACCTCTACATTCATGTAGATGATTTGAATGAAACCCTGCTGTTGACATTTAATAAGAACTCATTTGAAAATCACTAAACCCAAACTGGCTCCAGCTATCTAGTGCAAATACAGTACATGGGTTTGGGAATCACTGAGAGCTAAAGCTAAATAATGTGGTAAGTATTCTTTGTGTTCATTGACTCATTTTCACACAAACTCAAACCAAATTCAACTGCATCAACCAAATTCTATTTTTTTAACGTCACCCCTAAGAAGTTCAGTCAGTTTTTCTCAATTTACTTGTCCATGCCTGATAGCTGGAAAATTTTCCAAACAAGATCTACATAAAGGAAATTGCAGAATGAAAGACGATTGAATTTAACTGAGATAGAGAAAAACTGACTGAACTTCTTAGGGGTGACGTTAAAAAAAATTGAATTTGGTTGATGCAGTTGAATTTGGTTTGAGTTTGTGTGAAAATGAGTCAATGAACACAAAGAATACTTACAAGAGCACATAATTTAGCTTTAGCTCTCAGTGATTTCCAAACCTATGTACTGTATTTGCACTAGATAGCTGGAGCCAGTTTGGGTTTAGTGATTATTAAATGAGTTCTTATTAAATGCCTATAGTAAGGTTTTATTCAAATAATCTACATGAATGCAGAGGTTTTTGGTGTTCCCTTTTATCTGTCTTATTGTGTTGCTTGTGCATCATCATTTTTGCTTTAGGCAGCAAATGCTGTGGGGTCCTGCTATATCCAGATCATGAGGGATGATTTATCTCATGATTTCTTCCTCACTTATGCATATTTTATTCAAACCCCCACCCCCAACCCGCCGTTGATAGGAGTGGTGCTCTGTTTTTCGCTTTTAAAATGTGATAGTACTAATAACTGATTGTCAAACTCAGACACAATCGCTCAAACAAAAAGAGTTGACTGTTGTGAGATTCTCTAGAATAAAATGAAAGATTTTTTGTGTTTGACTCATTTTTACAGGGAAGAGCTATACTCAGATAATACTGCCACTTAGTAACTATAGATTGAAGAAACACTGATTTGGGTTTATAAAGATCGCTTAGGAATACGGGCTCTGCAGGTTTCAGTGTACGTGCACTTTTTCAGCATTTAAAATGCAATGCAATCTAAAATGATTTGGTATATGACCCAGTGTTTGTGTGTGATACATAAGAGGTATCACCACTTAAAGGCAGGGACGTAATTATTCTCTCTCTCTTAAATTCTTTCTTTTATTATTCTCTCTCTGTGTCTGTCTGCAGCTCTCGGGTGGGTGTGAGTTGACGGTGGTGCTGCAGGACTTTGTGGCGAGCTGTGTGTCTGAGCTCAGCGTGCAGACGGGCCAGACAGTGGAGATGCTGGAGAGACCCAGTGAGCGGCCTGGCTGGTGTTTGGTGCGCACCACGGATAAGAGCCCACCTCAAGAGGGTCTGGTGCCCAGCAATGCACTCTGTATCTCCCACTCCCGCAGCAGTGTCGAGATGGACTGCTTCTTCCCTTCAGGCAAAGGTAAGTGTATGAGTGATGAAGCATTTCTTCTTATGTCTCTCAGAAAGGTTAGACCGAAGCAAGAAGATACTGTGGTTTATATATATTAAAAAAGTCTAGCGTTGTTTGCCTAAATAATGAAAAACTCTTTGATTAAAATGATTTATAGAACATTTATAGAACATGTCCTCTAGAGGGCGACAGCAGACATTAACTCGTTATAGCTGAAAGAGCACATGATCTGCACTTCTGCATTAGGATATATCTCTTAAAATCACACACTGAACAGAAAGATCTAAAAAGCCTCGAAGCTCATTTGTTTGTGTATTGTAATTTCACCTCATACATCAAAAACTAGGGCTGTCAATTGATTAAAATATTTAATCGCGAATAATCACGATTGTCGTTTACATGATTAATCACACATTTTATCTGTACTAAATGTACCCTAAATGACTACTTTTTAAGTGTTTAATACTCCAATTAACATGGCCATGAGCAAATATGGATGCTTTATGCAAATGTAGGTTTATTAGTGAAACCATAGTCAACATAGGGCATAAAGACAAAATATTTGTTAATATTTTAAATTACGTAAATCATCAGGACACTAGACGGAACGGACTAGACGGACTAGTTTCCACACAGACGGATTTAATTGCCGGATGTGTGCATCATGGTGGATTTTTGAGACTTCTAAAAGTCTCAAAAAGATCCTTAAAAAAATGTTAAGTAATTTAAAAACTATTTTTTATTTAATTAATTAATTATTTATTATAATTTTTTATACCTGAGTAAAGAAAGGACGTCTTGTATAAATGTGTGTTGCGTTGAAGGTTTTAATTTTGCCTCTTTTATATTTATATATTTATATTTTTAATAAAATGACAAACAGAATAATGATAATAATAAAATGCAGCATTAATAAAATTAGTGGCATTAAATTTAAAAAACATATCTAAATTTTTTTTATATTTTTGATGGGATATATAACTAACAATTATAAATAGCAACATAAAAAAAAAATTTTTTTACTCTAATCTTTAACATGTTTTTAAAAAAATCTCATTTGCTTAAATTATGCAATAATATATTAATAAGATTCTTAAAAACTGAGCATTCAGGGAGACAAAGTTATACAGAACAATTAAAAAAAAAAAAAAGCTTCAGATATTATGAGTCATTTCACCTTTATAAATACTCGGGTAGGTAAGTGGTATTGTTTGTACAAGGTCTATATGTAGATAGACGTAAATAAATTGCAATGCTTCCATGTGACAGCGGCATTATGACGGAATCGTTTTAGCAGGTGTGGTATGTCCCAGTGTTTCAGTTTCAAAGGGTACATTCTCAGCAAAACGTTCTTTAAGAGTACTCTATTTCCCAGTGGCTTAATAGCATTAGTGTGTTGTGGTCAGGAATAGGTATGAGCTTCTGTATAATGAAGTCAAATCAAGGTGTGTTGATCATTTTGACGAGACCTGTTGCAGCGCACCCACATCCGTGTAGTTGAGTAGATCTAGCACTGTTGAGCAGTAGTAGCACCGTGTCCTTTACCCGAACTAGATATTATACTTAATAAGTAATGGTGATTTACAAGTTTGCAGACCAGCTCTGCTTTTAATTTACGTCTACAGCGGATACAGTAATAGAGAGCAAGTATGTTGCTTTTGTATTTTTACAATTACCAATAGAAAAATTAAAGGGGTGGGGTTTTAAACATCAGTACACATGTCCCTATATATGAGGTGCTTGCTGAACTGTCCCTGAAGGTTTCCTGCCCCTGTGTGTCACTGTTTTGGTTTGCTTGGATGTGGACAGACAAAGTGGTGTTTTTTATTTGATCATTTTTGACACTAATTTACACTACAAACTGAAGAAAAATGTAAAAAGTGCTTTTAGGGCAGGTTTCCTTCAAATTTGGTTTTGTTAAGTTAGAGTTTGAAATAAGAGAAATCCAGACACTTTCCATTAAAAACTCTTTATTATGATGTACCTGAATGCATCATCTGTTGGGTAAAACAAGTCTTTATAACGACAAACGATGATTCTCTTTGCTTGCTGTGAGTTTATGTCACACAACTTCCTCTTTCATAGCTGCCCTCTTTGTAAGATAAGTATCACTAATGTAATCAATGAGTCTTTTGTTTTCTTATGAAGTGTAGCCTTGCAGCAGTTTTTTAACTCCTTGTAAAGTGAAAAATAAATAAGTAAATAAATAAATAAATAAATAAATAAATTCCCTCCTGGTGTATCATTGTGTTTTCATCCGACTGCAGTTATGAGAATCATTATTTAAATCAAATGTTTTTTTACGAAGTAAATATACCCATGTTTATCGGAATAATCTTATTTGCTTAACCAGCTTCCGTTTTATATTTGGAAGACTGTTATCTTTCTAAAGCCAAATGCAAATTACACTCGTGATTAATCTTGATCCAGAATGGAAATTATTGCAGTGCTCCTTAATACACTTCATTGCAGTGGCAACTCATAGTGCATCATGCACTACTGTCCAAATAAATCCATGTAAAATGCATGCATCACTTCTCTAACCTTATTATCATTATTATATGTTATGTAGGTTCTGGGCAGTTAAGGGCAATTTTACCCGTGTGTGTGTGCGCTCACGCGCGTGTGTGTGCGTGCGTGCATGTGAGTGATTTTGACTGTATAATATGGGTGTATGCTCTTATCTAGGCCAGTGTGGTTATTGCAGAACTAACTGGACTCTATAGAAGGAGGAAAATTAACCCATGGTCTCTGTGCAAACCTCCTAAAATGCAAATATTTAACAGACAAAACATCACAATTGGAGTCACAGTAGAGTTGGATTTGAATTGAAGCATGTCTCCTAGTATCAAAAGTAAGCAAGCAAGTAAACTAATAAATAAATAACATTAGGAATGTTATTTGCTTTTTTTATGCCATTTGCAAATAACAGCCATTTGTGAACTTGATCCATTTTTCTACCTTTTAAAGATGTGCATTGTTTAAATGTAAATGATTTGCCATTTTGAGTAGAACTTTAATAATACACTCTTTAGACCAGGTATTACTAAGTACAGAGACACAATATCAGGTTATGAAAACATCAATTAAATATGTTTTTTAACAACGATATAATAATTACTGTACATAATGTGCTGTGATAAAAGTGTTGCATGTATGGAGTTACACTAGAAAATAAAAAACAGCAATGTGAACAAAATATGGTTCTTTAACTTTGCAGTTCATATGTATTTAGTGATACTGTTCAGACTTGTAAATAGAATTGCTGTGAATTGTCCAGCTGTTTCAGATGTCTGCAACTTTTGTGTATGAGTAACAAGTCTACTAGAACATTCCCACAGACAGGAAATTTATGTTAACTTGATAAACCTGATTTTATCAAGAGTCCCCACCCTTTGGATGTAATGTACATTTCATTGCATTGTGAAACACATTTTAAGCCTCTTTTATATATATAAAAGAGCAGAAAGCAGCATGTGCTGTCAAGTGTAAAAACTTTTGGCTATGAGAAAGCAGACCGAACACAGACACATGCCTGATCTGCTGACCCGTGATCCCAGAGAACGGCTCGCTACTAACTGAGAGTTGTTCTTTAGATCGCCACTGAGTAGAGCCTTTGTCACAGGCAGGAATGTAACTTGACTCTCTGTCTCTATAATCTAGTATGTGTGGATAGGAAGCTGCAAGAGAAAGAGAGAGAGAGAAAGAGAATGAGAGTGCAAGTGTGGGTTTGACTGCATGTGGCCCCACCTCTTTCTCCTCCCTGCTCTGGAAGGGTGCAGAACATACTTGGAGCAGTGACATAGTGATTACAGTATCCACACAACACTTAGTGGAAATCTCGTTTCTTACTCTCTGTCTGCATTCTGCTGAGCCATGAGATCTTGAGGAAGAATGAAGAGTGGGAGACACGTTTGCTCCTGTTGTAGTTGGATTATAGCAAGGTGCTGCTGCTGTAGTGTGTCAGGTGGGTAATGTAGGCTTCGTAACTTTTATAGATGGATGAGTTCAGGGGTGAGGTGCAGGCTTAAAAGTGTGATTGGCAACTTTGGTTTAACTTTGCAGATAAAAAGAAGAAAACCCATAACCGTGTCAACTGGTGTTTAAGTACAGATTCAAATGATCATTAAAAAAAATTATTTGTGGTACATATGAATCTGTCTGTTAGAGATAAAGGCTTTGTAGATAAGATTATATTATAGTTATAATCATGAAGCACTATACCTCTTGCCAGAATGCTTGATATCTACAACCTTTTCATGGATATTATGCGTTCTTTCGCAGTATGTATTTTCTATGATGGACAAATGTCTGTTGTTCATTATCACCTTGTGCTTTTGTTACAGAAAGACAGCCTTTAATTAAAAAGACTCAAATAGCCACCTGATTTCCTATTAGGTGCTAATTTTAAGGTTTGGTACAAGTACACGTATTAGCTCCTTAATACGCAAGTTAGTGGAAACATCCCATAAAGTTAGCAATACATGGTCATGTGAGGGTGTGTGTGTGTGTGTGTGTGTGTGTGTGTGTATGTGTGTATGTGTGTGTGTGTGTGTGTGTGTGTGTGTGTGTGTGTGTGTGTGTTGATGTCAGTACCCCTGTGCTTTGCTCTAAAGTGGGCTAAAGTGCTCTCTCATTACCTATTAACTCAGGAAGCCGCTCTCTGCATTGAGATAGTAGGCTTGACTCCACAATAACAGTTTCCTCTTAAATGTCCCAGTACTGTTTTCAGGTACAGTGGCTCAGGACAGCAGTGAAATAAAATCAAATAAAATTCATCCAAAAAATGCTTTAGTTAAAGATAAGATTTCAGCAGGTGAGATTTGCTTGTGTTCATTAAATATTGTTTATTTTGTGGTCGGTTTTGTAGGTGTGTTAAGTCAAGAAATTCACCTGATAGATTAAACGTTAGTGATGAAATGTTGATTCTGTGACATTCGTTAACACGCGCATTATTCCAAATCCCTCTGTACTTAAAAACACAGATTAAATCATCAATCATAGGAACTCTATTGGATAGGGGTCTTATATGTATGGGTGTGGATAGATAGATAGATTGATGTAGTATTTTTGTTTGTTTGTTTGGCTCTCATTCTTTCCTTCCTCTCTCTCTCTCTCTCTCTCTCTCTCTCTCTCTCTCTCTCTCTCTCTCTCTCTCTCTCTCTTCTTTTTTTATATGTAACTATTCTGATGATTTTGTCTATTTTTTCCTCATCTCTTTCTCATACATTGTCAATTTCTATTACTTTTCCTCTTTCTTTCTTCATATTTCCCATGAATCACAGAGCAGTGTCTCTGTAACTAGTTTAATCAGGACATTCTTGTATTATGTTGTCTGGAATGTTGTAATGCAAGTATCAGTTTTTGTTTTGATACTACCGGTATGTCGAAATTGCATACATTTTTTTATTTTTTTTGTATGAACCATGTCGCACTGGAGACTGTCATGTTTACAAATATGTGACATGCATACTAAATGTAACAGAATTTCATTGAATAGACTCAACAGCATGAAAGACTGATAATACAGGACATCTGGTGCTCTTATTCTGGTGAAAAAGACACTTCACTCTTCCTTTATTACAGGAAGTCCTTGGAGAGATAGCTGTGTGTCAGTGACCACTAGTAGACTAATGCAAAAAAAAAAAATTTGAGTAGATACTGGAGGTTAGAAAGAACCTTGTTTTTTTTATTTGTGTGTGTATGTATGTGTGTATATATATATATATATAGATAGATAGATAGATAGATAGATAGATAGATATTTTTATATGAATATAGAAGATATTTCTCTTAAAAAAGAGCTTTAATAAAAGAGTCACATGTGTACAGTTTGCTCTGCTGTTTCTTTTCACAGACTATCTAGTTAGTTATTGAGTTAGTTATTTTTAGCATTTGAGAATGTGACTAAATGTATCTCTCTATGTGCAGTGTCCTTGACATTGAGCCATTTGGTGCCAAATCACTGAAGCCTGTGCTGCTTGTCTAAGGCCTTGCTTTAGAAAATTGAAGATATACTTTTACTGGTTGAAAAGATAGCTTCAGATTCACTCATCCCACTGTTCCTATGCTGGTCTTAAAATGCTTCTCACAAGCTGTTGCTGTGTAACAAGTGCTACTAAGCAAAAAGTATTCATGGCATTTTTATCACTTTGCTATCTGGTGGCTGAAATGTGCAGGTGTTAACAAGAAAACTTGTGAAAGAAAGAAAAGAAAAAGGCATTTGGGGGTCATCTTAATATGACCTTCAAGAACAACGGGACAAGTAAAGCTTTTAGTCATACAAAGCAAATAATATTATTTATATATTATTAATATATTGTACTGTTTTTAAAATTCTTATAAACCTCTCATTTGTAGGTATTATTTGTTGTATTCATTTACAACACATATTTGTGGTTAATTACATTGTATTAAAATAATAGTCTTGTGTATTATTATTATTATTATTAATATTATTATTATTATTATTATTATTATTATTGCACAGTACCTTCAATGAATGAGAAATCTTACAACCATAAATAGTGCATTTGTGAATAGTATTGAACTTGTGCACTTCCAGCTGGAAGTAATTACCTTTTGTTTTATGTTGAAAGCTCTGCACATAGTCCTTGTGGGATTAGTAACTATACAATAGAGCTTATTACTCTGATGTCTAAGTGTTCCACTTCTCCAGGTCATTTCACAGGTCAGTTTTCTTCACTTTAGATACTAAAACTGATTTTCTGGTCGACTTCTCATGCTGAATGAAAGGACTTCATTACAAAATTCAAAATCCTGATCCTTCATCATCATACTAGAACTTCACAGTTCATGCTGTTACATTTAATTGGGAAAGCCTTGCATTACATTTGCATTTAGAGTATTTTGCATTTGTCCTTATCTAGAAAGACTTACAATCTTGAAAAGATCAGAAAACAGAACAAAAGTCAGAAATCTGAGCAGATTTATGCTCAGCACTGAGCTAGCACTTCCCACTTGATACAGTGGCATCATAACATGTACGAAATGTTGTAAAACATTTTATTCTGGTTTAAAGGTGTGTTTTCACAGTGCTTTTATGATAAATCCATGGTAAAGCCTGTGGTTGTTTTTCTATGTTTTTTTCCCCCTACTATTTCATTGTTAATTAGACTCTTAATCAGTTTGTAGTTACATTTAAAGGAGCAAAACAAATTAGACTTTTATCACTTACACCATGAACAGGCATTCTTTTACCCACTGCTATATTTTAATAAGGCTTGTCATGCTACAGAGAAACCTGTATGTGCAGTCTTATGTCACAAACATAAGAGGTTTCTGTGAATGGAATTGTTATAAAAAAAAAAAAAATCATGATCATGTGATTTGGATTCAGCTGACTGACTCAAAACATGATAGTTAGAGAATTCAGCTGCACTGTGGTCAGAGGTGGGAAGTAATACTTCGTTACTGTACTTGAGTAGATTTTTTTCTGGTGTAGGTACTTTATTTCACTATTTATTTTTCAGACAACTTTTTACTTTCACTCATTAAATTTTTGACACAAATATCTGTACTTTTTTACTTCTTACATTTTCAAAACAGGCTCGTTACTTTAGTTTTAATCTATTTGGGGACATGATCAATATTATTGATGTTCAATGTTCAATATTATTGATGTTCATTGATTGATCAATGATATATATTATTCTTGTTGCGTGCCATTTTTTCGCCCATCAACCTATTTCCTGTCATTGCGCTGCTTTTTCAATCGACCACTGGTGTATCTTTTCTTGACTCTCACACACCACAGATGTTAGGCTAGTTTACAAAGCTAACAACAAGCAAGACAGAAGGCAACAAGAAGTTTGGGGATAACCTGGATGAGACAGAGGGAGTCAGTGATGTAAACATGACTAAAAACAGACACATTCCTGATCACCTGATCATCATCTTCTCAACCCCTGCTTGTGTTCTATATGGTTCATATGATTCAGCCTAAACATTCATAAGATAAGATTTTAAATTATTTTGTATTAATATATTAATATGATGTGAGGATCAGTTACCAGTGTGACACTAAAACAGGTAGTAGTAATGGCTACTTTTACCTTAATTACAAAACAGGGCCCATATTTCTTTACTTTAACATGATTAAAAAAGTATAGTCAGTACTTCAACCTTTTACCAGAGTCTTTTAAAACACGAGTATCTGTACTTCTATTTAAATGAAGGATGTGTGTACTTTTACCACCTCTGACTGTGGTAGAATGTCAATCAAACTCAGATCAGTTTTAGTGGTTTCTAATACATTTTCTTTGTTATTTTAATGAATTATTTATATGCCTTAGTTTAGGCATTGGTTGTCAGGGGGTTGCTGTTGTGTAATTTCTACAAATTATTGTCCGAAACCTCTTCTGTGTTTGTTTATGTTGTAAAGTATGATGACTACTTTTCAGAATCAATCTTCCATTTACTACACTTTCAAGAACATGTGCTGTCGCCAGAATGCTTGTGTGTCAACATGGGTTCCGTTTTCAATTGTTTGACCATGAGGGCCTCTCGGGTTCACTATAGCCCTTGGCTATAATAAAAACTAAATCTTGTTAAAGAAAGAAAGCAGGAGTTGAAGTCAGCTGAGTTTCTTAGAGGAGAGAACCTTCCTTCAACATTAAAGATATATTTCCTGCCAAGCTGCTGGCACAGTGAAGAGACTATATTGTATGTACTGCTGTAGACTTGCATCATTTAGCTGCATAACATCAATGCAATACCATCCTCTCCTTAACATTTCCTTTTTCTTCTTGTCATATAGGGTTTTAATAAAAATGTATTAAATTAAAATTGAAATTAAAATTAAAAATCTGCAAAATTGTCTGCCAATAGAATAAGAAATAAAATATGATCTTATATGTTGTAATATTGTATATGAATCTGGGCTACATAAGAGCACAGAAAGAGAACAGCTAAAACATCTCATATCTTTATTAGAGAAAAGTGACTTACATATTTATTCAATTTTACAACATGCTTGGTGCTGGATATTGTGGGGTAATCCTACATAGTGTAGCTTAGATCAATTGCAGTGCATTACTGCTGATAGAAGACTGAGTGTATTCGATAAACGTATTGACTCTGTCCTGCCACTGTGTGGATTGCACTTGTTGCCTCATTTGATTGCATGGAATAAAGTTCAGTGTGGGTGTGCAGAATTACAGTAACGTTACATCAGGGTGTATGTGGTGCCTGGCTTACTAGAATGATCGTGTTCACACCTTAGGAAATCATAAATAACAAATGAGTGTGAAAAACTATACTTACATTTTTGAACATTTCTGTGTTCAAAGACTGCTTTAATCTTTAATAATGAGCCTTATCCTGTAGGCTTTTCAACAATACACAGTTGTATTATCAGTGCCTTTGTTGTATTATCATGAATTGCATCATGCTGCAGGCAGAAATGGTAAATAAATGTTAGACTTTTTATGTATCAATTAAATATTAATATGTATCTCTCTGGCTTGCATTTATTAAATGGTTTATAATGACTTCTATGTAATATATTTCATGTGCTGGCTCAGGATTATTTATGTATTCAAATATATTAATGTCCTGTAGAAAACTACACAGTCAGTGGTCCAGATGGGAAGACCGACTCGGTGGCGGCGCTGCAGCCCCAGGCTTCGCTTGCTTCAATCCACAGCAACTCCCCATTACCTAAGCGCCCTGGAAACACCCTGAAGAAATGGCTCACAAGCCCTGTACGTCGCCTCAGCCATGGCAGCAACATCAAAAAGCTGCCCAGCAAGCAGAAGCAGAAGAGAGATGGCCGCAAGAGCATTGACCTGGGACCACCCGAAATGCAGGATGACAGTCTGGAGGAGGTAATTATGCTGCTTCTGTCAGTTACATTAAGGTTGCTAATGTACATTAAGCACCACTGTGGCATAAATACAGTGAGAAGGTGGCAAATAAAACAAAGTAAGTAATTTAATTAAGTTTAAGGGCAAAAGCTTGTCTGACTACAGTACAATATTTATAACATACAAAGATTAGCTTTGCTTAATTTGGACCAAAAGCATTTCTGTCAGTTGGCCTAAAAAACATGCACTATGTGGTTAGTGGTTTATGGAAATATAACCACAGAATGCATGCTTGTTATACATCTCATTTCCCATTTTGTCCCGCTTTTGCAGTTATAATAACCTCCACTCTCTTGCGAAGAGTGGCAATGACTATATTTTACTCTTTCAGCTAGATTTTACAGTGGGGCTGAGGGGGGAGTTGTCATTCTGCCATAAATGGCGTAAGTGAAGTCAAAAAGACCTGATGTTCAGTAGGTGCTGCTGTTCATCCCAAATGTGTCAGTGCTCTGTGAAGGACACTCATGTTCTTGTACTTGATTTTTTACACACTGTGTCTTCATGGAGCTCACTTTATGCACCGTAGTTAGGCCCAGTGAAGTGAAATACGAATGCAACAGCGTGCAGTGACATTCTGAAGTAAAATAAAATCAAATACACTTTATTGTCCCCAAAGGGAAAATAAGAACGACTTGTGATGGTCAGGTGGCCATGTGTGTTTGTTTACATTATGTATTTTGTGGTTTGTTAACACAACAGTATGGGTGTGGGTACTGTAAATTTCTTCAACTTCTTCAAAGTTCCTTTAAAATCAATTGAAGGAATTGTTTCATTTATAGTGGGTAAAGAGAATTATATATACATGTATATAATATATAATAATAATAATAATATAATTCTCTTTACCCATAAACTATCATGCATAACATAGTATTCAAAAGGAGCATGTGGCGTTGGTGAAACCCATTATTTTTATGTCAGTACATTTTGAAGCTGCTACTTTTCATTCACCATGTCATTTCATTTTTACACAAACAGAGTTTTATACAGAAAACTGCCCCCTTTGTTCTCTGTCCTATGTAAGTGTGTTAGTGGGAGTCTGGGATGACTGGAGCAGCAGTAGTTCTGGTGCAGAGGATTGAGGAGGAGCTGATAGGGCAATGTGAATTCGCCTGAATCTTTATGCCTGTGTGATGTGCACAAAGAGTCTCTGTAGGCAGGGCAGGAGCTGTGGACCCCAACACAATGACCCACATTAACCCTGACCTGCCTCCCGATACCGATTGTGTAAGAGCAGAATCAGTGGAGCAATGCACAGTGTGGAAGATCTCTGTATGAAGATAAACAGCTAAATATTTTCAGCAAAAGTATGAAAAAATAGAAACAACAATAACCAAACCTCAATACTAACAACAAAAACTGAAACCAGAACAAGACTAGACATCTAAACATTCTAAACATAGAAGCAGCAAAGCATGCAATACTCATATACTGTCCACAAAACAGTGGGAAAAACCAGGGTTGTTTTTATTCATCCTATGAATGATTGATCTTTGGACAGAAGCAATTTTCAGCACCTGTTCCATAGTCAAAACTACAGAGATAGACAGACATGGTTGATTGTGCTAGTAAATTGGGAGCAATAAAACAAATATATATTAATATCTATGAAAAGCTTGACAAACTATTAAGGTTGTGCAGTGCATTATATCTCATTATGTCTCATCAACATACTGTAAGAATGATGTAAATTAAACTATTACATACTGTTCATGAGTGCAGGGGGATAAAATATTGATATTTGTTATATATTTTGTGCATTTTTAAATACTTTCAAGCAATTGATTAATATTTAAAACTTTCATATAGATAAATATCAATTTTTTTTATAGTAAATGTATTATTTAGGGTTGCAGAAATGTCTTTGTGAGAATTTTAATATTTGATCTGTGTATCCTATTACCCAACCTTAACCTGGAGACATACAAGTAACTGTATGCTTAAAAATCATTAATCATTAAAGAGTTAATGTTGTGTGTTCTCTAAATGAAAAACATAATCAACTCAATCTGCCTACTTCAGTGGCAATTTAAAGAAAAATTTAATAATAGCGTAAGTCCCTCTAATTCCATGTTACACCCACAGTTGCATACCATAGGCCCCGGTTCAGTCACTGCTGATGAAGTGTTACAGATGTGTCTGCAATATGTATCTCCCAAAATAGAGGAAAAATCTAGGGAGTATTTTACTCTGTGTAATTACTGGGCATGCCTGTTGCTCATAGCAGAAATTCAGATGTAATGATGCTTATACAGCTCATTCAATTTGTGATACTGTGACATCTGTTTAAAAATAAAAAAGTCCAATTTTATATCTTATATATCTTTATATCTTTGTGCGTTTTAATTTAAAACAATGCTAGAGGAAATAAGTATTTCTTCTTAGGCATTGTAGAAATGTTTGGACAGGTACTTTCTGTCCATTTTGGGCAGTTTATTGTTGTAATACCAAGCTGGTCAGCTGCATAAGTTGTCCACACTATGTATGAAATCTATCTTCAGCTCTCAAACTGAATTCCTCAGCATGTGATTGTGGGTCATTAGGAATGTGCACTGATTTACTGTAACCTTAATAGTTGCAGGTTCATTTAGTTAAAGAAGCTGGTTGCAGCCATTTGCCATATGCTGTTTTAGCATTTTACACATTCTTGTCTTGCAGAGGATAAGGAAAGATGGAACGCTCTCGAAGTCATCAGGAATGCAGAGTGGAGGAGAGGAGGAACCAGAGGATGACTCTCATACTCCACTCCCTCCACCCATGGAGATTATCAAAGACCCCTCCACTCAGGAGGAGAAGGTACACATTTACACAAGTATCTGTGGTCTAGGTTTATGTTATGGAGTGGATCAGAGCTAAAGAGTAGCATCCAGCATATATTATAGGCTATAGATGATATGGACTTATAAGCTTATATAGTACTTTTTATTTATTTATTTATTTATTTATTTATTTATTTATTTATTTATTTATTTATTTATTTATTTATTCATATCACTCGTTAATAGTAAATCTTACAAGCTCAACGTCCTGTATACACATACACAAACAGCAAAATGTCTTCTCAGTGACACAGATTTAGTGTAAATGTAGCACGTTATTTGCGATCTGACTTTCTATGAACACACATCCAGACAAACACAATGTTTTTTGTGAATCTGTGTAATGTTGAATACATTAAGATCACTCCCAAGCTTATACTCCCTTAACTACCAAGACTGTCTAAGCCCATTCAGATTAATGTATTACTGCACATAGTTGTGAAATCTTAGTACAAACTTGGAGTTCTGGTCTGCCCTGGTGGAGAAGGTTTTGTACGAGAAATCATTTTCCTCTTCTCTCATTGTTTGTGTACAAACAGAAACTGATACTGGTATTGTGCAGTGTTAATCTGCCACTGTTTATATATTGTGAGCAATGCCCGGAACAAAATGCACGATAACAGTGACATAAAGACTCACAAACTGCTCTGTTTCCTTTCCTTCTACTTCCTGAGTGTGCTTCTTTCAGGTCCTTTTGGGAAAAGGGGTCTTCATGACTTGTATAGTATTATAATGTTCTATCTGGGTGAAAAGCCATCATGAGATATCAGACATCAAAAGATAGAAGAGAGAACAAGTTTTAGGCAAACTATATTCAAATCAAGTTATATATTTATACACACATAGTATATATATATATATATATATATATATATATATATATATATATATATATATATATATATATTACACACACACACACACACACACACACAGGATATTTATACTTTTCCCAGTGAAGATATAAAAAAATGTATTTACAAATATTAAACAAAATACATTTCTGTTCAGCCACACAAACACTTCTTACATGACTGCCAGCTGACATTCAGTGCATAGTTACTGCAGAAAAATCTGCTTATGAAGCATTTTGCAATTAGCCAGCAGCTACTTTATTACCTTTATTTAATAACGGCTGCACTAATGTGTCAGAGCATTTACATTATAAAAGCAGTAATTACAGTAAAGCTGTACTGTATCTGTTTTATACTTACTTTTTATTAACCTCTGGGTACATATATATAAAATACCCACAGTCAAAAGTTTATTCTCAACCATTGTTCCATATTGAGGCTTTAAGTAAATAGAATATGTATAAAATAACACATTCACTGTTCATCCTGGATGATCATTTGTTGGCAAAATAAATTCTTATCAAAATCAAGTTTACTTATGAGCATAGAAATTAAATGTAAAACTTTTTTTTTTTTTTTAACCAAAAACTTAAAACAATAAATACTGTAGTTTGGAGAATAAAATATCCCCCAAGTCAGCATTTTGACCCGAATCCCTAAAAGACCCTAATAATGATGAGGTCAGGACATGGTTACTAACATCCTTTTCTCTTTATGTACTTTTTCTCTTCTTTCCTTTTATCTCCCTTACTGCTTCCTCACTAATGCACCTTTCTGCTGGTTTGCTGGTGATTTGCAGTCCTCTGCATTGCTCGCTTCGCGTCAGGGTTCCACAGAGGTCCCGAGTGCAGCAGAGCTAGTCAGTGCTATAGAGAAACTGGTCAAAACTAAAATGGTAAGTCTGTGGTGTGTGTAGGCATTTGACAAATTCATTAACATTTTTTGATCTTCATTTTTTCTTTGTTTTTTAATGCTTTTTTCACCACCCTTTTTTTTACCCTACTGATGCATTTAATTTCAGCCTGGTTCTCCACAACAGTCAGTCGTTTTTCTGTCCTCATGCTTTCAGGTGGTTAATGTTAATATGGTGTTCATATATTTTCTGATGTTGTAGACAATCGATGGTAGCACATACACCGGTTTCAGCCCTGTGACCCCAGTGGAGCAGAGCCCAGTCCAGCCCAGGAATCCCGAGCTTGAGCAGAAGGCCAAAGCACTACGTGGACGCATGTGAGTCATGCTTTTCTTTCTACTCTTTACCAAGTAAAAGCTATGCACCATAACATATATTCCTTGATGTTTTAGGTTTGTCCTCAACGAGTTGATACAGACAGAGAAGGATTATGTCAAAGACTTGGGAATCATAGTGGAGGTGAGAAAACATTACCGACAGATTAAAACAGTTCATAAAGAAATACTTCAATATTATAAAAGACGGTTGTTTTATGCATGCATGAAATAAGACTATGACTACCAAATAGATTCTTAGATTCTTCAGTTATTCAACAATAGGAGACTTGTTCTGACCTGTATATAAAACTTTAAAGATGAATTAGCTATTGCACTTTAAAAAAAAGCAATGAAGCATGCTGAGGTTTGATGCCAAAAAAATAATAGGCCATTTTGTTTACAGGGTTTCATGAAGAAAATAGAAGAAAAGGGAGTCCCTGAAGACATGAAAGGAAAAGACAAAATTGTTTTTGGAAATATTCACCAAATCTATGACTGGCACAGAGAGTGAGTGTGTCTGCTTCTTGTTCTCTCCTCTTCATCTGTTCGGTTGTCTCTTTTATAATTTTAGTACAATATACACTGTGCAATTGTATTATTACTATAGTAATATATATTATATTGCTACTAGTTACATTTTTTGTTTTTCACAGCTTCTTTGTGGGAGAACTGGAAAAATGTCTTGATGATCATGAAAAACTGCCAGAGCTCTTCATCAAACATGTATGTGAGGCAGACAGAGCACATTCTAATGAGCTTAATGTGTTTTTTGTTTTTATCCTTTGCCTGGGGATGTGAGTCTGACTTTGCATTTGTACACAGGAGCGAAGGCTGCATATGTATGTTGTTTACTGCCAGAACAAACCCAAGTCCGAATTCATCGTGGCCGAATACGACTCGTACTTTGAGGTACACTGCATTTCTCTGTTGTTTGCTAATAGCTGTAGCATATTGTAAAAACGTGCCTATTACAAATGTAGCATTTCTTATTGTTTTTTACCCTCAGGCGGTTCAGCAAGAAGTGAACTCTAGACTGAGCATCAGTGATTTTCTCATCAAACCTATTCAGCGTATTACAAAATATCAACTTTTGTTAAAGGTAAACAATTATAGATATTGACGGTTCATCATTGTAAGTGTTTGATACTA
The DNA here is from genome assembly GCF_014805685.1 of Silurus meridionalis. Classification (NCBI taxonomy): domain Eukaryota; kingdom Metazoa; phylum Chordata; class Actinopteri; order Siluriformes; family Siluridae; genus Silurus; species Silurus meridionalis. Next base: position 17,958,989 of record NC_060886.1, read on the forward strand.
ATTCAGACTCCTTATATACTGTATTTATATAATTTTAGGATTTTCTGAAATTCAGTAGCAAGGCAGGGTTGGACTGTCAAGATATTGAGGTAAGAATGATGTTTAATGCCATTTATACGACTGTGACATTGAATTCTTGAATCTAATGGGTTTATTGGCTGAGGCATTATGAATTCTCTGTAATTGCAGCTCTGACAGTAGATGACTGCTGTAATTCAAAATACAAAATGCACAGGTTCATAGTAACCACTCGTAAAAAGGCGATTGTATGGCAGATGTTTCACATAATCTAAACATACAGTGGTGTGAAAAAGTATTTCTGATTTCTTATTTTTAACAGGGGGCAAACACTTTTTTACACAGTGCCATGTAGTTTTGGATTTTGTTTTCAATCAATAATAAAAACCTTCATTTGAAAACTGCATGTTGTGTTCACTTTTGTTATCTTTTACTAATATTTAAATTAGTTTGATGATCTGAAACATTAAAGTGTGACAAACATGGGGGGAAAAAAAAGAAATCAGGAAGGGGGCAAACACTTTTTTACATCACTTTAATTTAAATGGATTTTAAAGTATTGACAAGATGTTAATATTTTATAAAAGTATAGTCAATTGGTTTTCCTACACATGAAAGATATCATGACTGAAATCATTGTGATTGTGGTATAATAATTAATTACTTTTTTTTATTAACCTAATTATAATGGTTGCATTGATTTATGTCACAGTTTTCTATTTCTTTCTTCATTAATATGGACTTCCAGAAGAACTCGTAGTTCTAATTGCTTTGCCTGCACTCACCTGCTTTTTAACCCTCTTTTGCAGAAAGCGGTTGATCTGATGTCCCAGGTCCCTAAACTCTGCAATGACATGATGAACCTTGGCAGACTGCAAGGCTTTGAGGTAAATAAATCACCATAATTTGACTGGTTTTTAGTGGGCATGTAAAATAAGCTGCTATCATGCTGTTCTCAGTTACATTCTGTCTGTGTGTCGTGGTACAACATTTCCAGTTTACTTTTTTAAGTCCAGCAAAGACATTAAATGTATACAGCTTCTGTGGAACAATTGCTTATCTTCTGTATCATCTGTATCATATTCATCAGCTGTAAAATGTGAAGGAGGGCAGGCAGTGCTTTTTGCTGTTGGCATATGTGTAATTTCATATATATACAGTTTCAATTATGGAAAATGTCATGATGACAGCTATGGACACAATGCTCTTATCATTATGTTTGGATTATTTCTCGTAGTGACCTTTAACCCTCTGACAGATGGTTTTGTCCTTTATATAACTGAGTGAGAGAAAAGAGAGAGATTATGTGAGACAGGTTGACCTGTTCATATAGTAGTGTTGACACACAGTTTCTATGTAATAGTCATGTGTTGACAGACGGGCAAATTCACACTCACTCACAAACGACATTCATTCAGTCTAAAGCATGTGGTCTTACAGAGCATGTATGTACACTAATACAAAAATAACAAAGCAACATCAAAGGATTCTTACCATACGAAGATGCAACTTATTAACGCTGTGTGTTTCAGGGAAAGCTGACGAGTCAGGGTAAACTCCTACAGCAGGAGACGTTCTTTGTAGCGGAGCAGGACTCTGGCGTTCTGTCTCGCAGCAAAGAGCGCAGAGTTTTCCTCTTTGAGCAGATTGTCATTTTTAGTGAACTTCTTCGCAAAGGCTCTTCGATACCTGGGTATCAGTTTAAAAAGAGCATCAAGGTAATCACCAAAGAATGTTAATTAACAGTATTTCATTATTGATTTGGGAGAATAGTCACAGAACCATTTAAAGCATAAAGCTTTTAACTGCCTCACAGGAGGCACCGGTAAATCAGTTTGGTACAATAAATTTTTTTTCTTCCGTTTTAAAGTCATTGACTGTATTTTAGCAGTAAACTGAAAGTCACATAAATTATTTGTCTTCTGTGGTAACAGGGTCATCCTCGTTACATACGAATTCTTCCTGTTCTTTAGTTAATTAATAAATTCTCACTCAGCCTTTTTGTGAATAGATTCGAAGGAGAATATATTAGCTATTGGTGGTGAGATTTGTTGTGAATAAAGTAACTAATTTGCGTGTATGTGTTTGTTTGCCTGTCTGTCTGTTTGCTAGGTGAGCTATCTTGGTTTGGAGGAACATGCGGATAACGACCCCTGCAAGTTTGTGCTGTCGTGTCGTGGCTCATCTGAGCGGTTCACACTGCAGGCAGCGAACACGGACATTAAGCAGGTCTGGGTGCAGCACATCACTGAACTGCTGGATGCTCAGAGCAACTTCCTGTCAGGTGAATCAGCTAGTTTGTTTTAAGCCCCCCACATTACAGGTCTATTTTCATGAAATGGTCAGAAAGGTCAGATGAGGGCACATTGCTAGCATTTATGCGTACCCTTTTTCTTCTCATAATTTTTTGGATTTTAGTGCTTTATGTGTTTTATAAGTGAATCAGTTGTTTTTATCCCTTCACTTCCATTCGACACTTATTAGAATGCTGTTTGTCTTATTGTCCACAGCTCTTCAGTCTCCTATTGAGTATCAGAAGGAGAAGGGAAGTTCTCACTCGCTCACACGGAACTCGGGAAGCAGCAGACCCAGCTCCACTGTGTCCATCAGCCCGGAAAAAGCTGCCCTTTCAGGTCGCAACTCCACCCCAGCAAAACTACCTACCTCCAATGGCAGTGCCTGCTTCGAGCCCCACAAACACTCTGACAAATATGAAAGCAAGGTGATTTTGGATTGTCTCACAAATTCTTAATGAAATTTAGTGACAGAGTTACTCATTAGGATATTGCTTGGAATATAATCACAGCTTCTGGTACACAGGTACAAATACATCAGCAGTTTTGTTAATGAGTCTGACCAAAGCACAACCGAAAGCTGTTGCTTTCTAAGTAGGATATTATTAGCCTGTTTACTGGCCCAGTTCTAGTTTGGCTCCACAGGGGGTCTGAGAGAGTTTTTCTTGTTTATGTAACAAATAAGGACTTGTTTGGAGAAGATGCAGACCCACATGTGCTGCTTTTTTTTGCCTCATTTAATGTATTATTTATTTGTATTATACTGAATGTAATATGATGAAAATATTGTGATCTGCCATAATAATAATATAATAATAATCTCTCTCTCTCGCTCTCTCTCTCTCTCTCTCTCTCTCTCTCTCTCTCTCTCTCTCTCTCTTTCTCTCTGTTTTACTCTGTATCTCTTTCTTTCTTCTTTTGCACTCATTTATATTTTATCTGTTCTCTTTATCGCTTTGCTTAAACCTTTGGACTTCCGGTGCTTTCTCTTTTCTACCCTCTCCATCTGTGTGCTGTCTGTGTCTGCTTTCTCATCACATCCTTCTGCTTCTTTTTTTTCTCTGTTCTCTCTCTTTCTTTCTGTTTATTATCTCTTTCTCAATGCTTTTTTTGTCTATCTTCTCCCTAACTCCTGTACCACCCCCACCCTGCTCTCTTTTTCTCTCTCTCTCACACACACTCACACACACACACACACACAACAGCATGATAGACTGGGCTGTAATGGCATGTCCTCCTCCATGATGGTGACTCAGGACTACAGTGCGCTGAAGGAGAACGAGATCTGCGTCACACACGGTGAGATGGTACAGGTGCTGGCCACCAATCAGCAGAACATGTTCCTGGTGTACCGGCCCGCCAACAGCCAATCCCCCGCCGCCGAGGGCTGGGTGCCCGGCAACGTCCTCGGCCCTCCCCCTAAAACCGTCATAGACAGTGCTGCTCATTCCAGCATCAAGTAAGTGGCAATCAACACTAACTGGAACTCTGATTGGATGATTAAACCAAGACTCCACTTCCTGTGTTTCAAAACCCCTCCCTTTTTGTTGGAACTAACCTGGATGTGTTGGACCTTTTTCCATGGAGAGATATTTAATTTTTTTGTTGATTTGATTTTTTTATTGTAAAAAATACGTTTTTTTTTTTTGTTTGTTTGTTTGTTTTTTATGTAAAAACTGATTTACTGAATGAACTACACAGACCCCTGTCTTTGGTTTAGACTGAAGATGTTCAAGGAGTCTTACATCAATGTGGAGACTGATACGTCTGGACTCTTATTTCTGTTTCTAACACCACATTTTGTTTTATTTTTTCCTTTTTTTTGTGTTAAATGTTTAAAAGATAGACCATCTGATGGACTTAGTTTCTTCTGATGGAGAAAATTTCTGTTATTGTCTATGGCAATTTTGTACAGATTGTTGTTTTAATCTTATTTTTGAAATGTTCAGTTCAGTTTTATTTGGTTTTGTCCTTAATCAAATATGTGGTTGTTTACTGTAAATATTTTTTGTTGTTTACTTTTTTCAGTACATTCCTGTAAAAAGTCTTTTGCACTATTTAAGAAAAAAAATAAGTCAGGTCGGTGCAATACGATTATAGTCACAATGTTCAGCATTGTAGTTTAAGAATAGTTTTAATTGTATTATTTTCAATATGTAAAATAAAATTTTGACATGAGCATGAACTACGGTGAAGTCAGTTAATTTTGCTTTTAATCGCAGGAACGTATGAAGTTCATACTCCTAAAACCTAAACATCAAAATCATAAGTGCAAAGTAATGTTTCTTTAAATACAGAGTAAATTAAGACTCCATCAGTCCTTATATATATATATATATATATATATATATATATATATATATATATATATATATATATATATATATATAAAATAGGTAAAACTAGGATTTATGTACTTTTATTTTCATTTCTTTTAGTTTCTTATGATTTTACCCTGTAGTGTGTAGTAGTTACATTTTGTGTTTGTACTAACCACACTAGTCCTTGACAGTTGATGTTTGTGTGTGATGCAGCATCTGGTCTTACTTTTTGTCTGCTGAATGCCTTGGCCAGAAGGTTGAATTATGTTTGCATGAGTAAGATGCTGCTTCTTCACAAACTGTCTATCCACCATGGTGTAAGAAAATGACAGCTGAGTTTTTTATATTGCTAACTTATTACATCACAACTGTGACGTGTGCGTGTGTGTGTGCGTGCGTGCGTGCGTAAGAAAAATGTTTAGGATATATATATGTGTGTGTGTGTGTGTGTGTGTGTGTGTGTGTGTGTGTGTGTGTGTGTGTGTGTGTGTGTGTATATATATATATATATATATATATATATATATATATATATATATATATATATGTATGTATATATATATATATATATATATATATATATATATATTTATTCTAGGCATTTTTGTTACTTTTGGTTGTTTCCGAATTCATATAAAATACACAGGTGCATCTCAATAAATTACAATATCATTAAAAAGTTGATTTATTTGAGTAATTTAATACAAAAAGTAAAACTCGTATATCATATAGACTACTTACACAGAGACTGATATATTTCAAGAGTTTATTTCTTTGAATTTTGATGATTATTGCTTACAGCTAATGCAAACCCCAAATTCAGTATCTCAGAAAAGTAGAATATTGTGAAAAAGTTCAATATTGGAGACTCGCGGTGTCACACTCTAATCAGCTCATTAAATAAAACACTTTCCTGAGCCTTTAAATTGTGTCTCAGTCTGGTTCAGGCTTCACAATCATGGAGGAACACTGCTGACTTGACAGTTGTCCAGAAGACGATCATTGACACCCTGCACAAAAGGTCTAAGGCTAAAGAAGCTGCTGTTCACAGAGTGCTGTATCCAAGCACATTACTTTAAAGTTGAATGAAAGGAAATAAAGTGGTAGAAAAAAGTGAAATGAAGCCCATTCAAGAATTTGGGGAAATTCACAAAGAGTAGACTGCAGCTGAAGTCAGTGCTTAAAAAGCATTTTTATTTGGAAATCAAGGTCCCAGAGTCGCTTGAGGTCCAGTGTTATGTTTGCACAGTCAGTGGTGGTTGGAGAGGTCATGTCATCTGCTGGTGTTGGTCCACTGTGTTTTATCAGGTCCAAGGTCAGCACAGCCGTCTAACCATGAGGTTTTAGAGCACTTCATGCTTCCTTCTGCTGACCAGTTTTCTGGAGATGCTTATCTCATTTTCCAGCAGGATTGGCACCAGCCCACACTGCCAAAGGCACCAAAAGTTGGTTAAATGACCATGATGTTGGTGTGCTTGACTGGCCAGCAAACTCACCAGACCTGAACCCTATAGAGAATCTATGGCGTATTGTCAAGAGGAAAATGAGAAACAAGAGACCAAAAAAATGCAAATGAGCTGAAGGCTACTGTCAAAGAAACCTGGGCTTCCATACCATCGAAAAATTTTAATACTTTATAAGACCAATCAAAAAATATTTTTAGTGAATTGTTGGACTTCTGGAAAGTATGTTCATTGTATATGTATTAAATACTTGGTAGGGGCTCCTTTTGCTTTAATTACTGCCTTATTTCAGCATGACATGGAGGTGATCAGTCTGTGGCACTGCTGAGGTGGTATAGAGCCCTGGTTTCTTTGACAGTGGCTTTCAGCTCATTTGCATTTTTGGTTTCTTGTTTCTCATTTTCCTCCTGACAGTGCGCCATATTTTGTGTTACGAAATTTGTTACGAATAAATTGTAATTTATTGAGATGGACCTGTGTGTGTGTGTGTGTGTGTGTGTGTGTGTGTGTGTGTATATATATA